>NC_140386.1:9630000-9797500 GCF_054491055.1 Hypomesus nipponensis | reverse complement strand
AGTGTATTACGTTGACTTTATGACAGGGTTTAAATAAGGTTTTGAAAAGTGCCCCATGGTTTCCTATTTGAAACAATTGAGTGTGTGCATAAAAAGCACAGCCTGTCATGACAGGATATGAAATAGTGATTTAAGAGAGCCGGGATGGAATAAAGTTGTCCTATCATGTGATGACTCTGTGTGAATTTATGTGTGTGAGTTAGAGAGATACATATTCCACAGCCCTGTTCCAAATGGCTGAGCCAAAGTCATGTGATCTCACACTTATCACATGATACAGTACATGACATCATACAGTAACCTCTACAAACTGATTTGATTGAGTCATTGGGAAATTGATTAGGAACCGTTTTGTGCCAATGTAGTTTCTGTCACATGGTGTCATTCTTATGTCATATCTGATATAAAAACAACACAGATGTCTTAATGAGAGGTGTGTGGAACCAAAACGAATTACAGATCACATGTGCTCACATCAGATGTCTTCTTCCAGGGTCTGAGAGGTGATCGATCACCAAAACCAGCTGAGTTCTGATATTCACACTGCACACAGACTCTATGCTGCCTAGCCTAGCACAACCTACGCACACACACACACACACACACACACACACACACACACACACACACACACTCACTACTAAGAAGTTTTTAGCAACTGGCTTTTTATGGAATTCCATGCAGGTTAATTGCAGGGCCATACATTGCGTCATTTTGATAATATAATTGTAGCACCAGTGTAATATCCTGTCCTCCGGTGAAAAAATGACAAGCACACCTGCACAGGTGAATCCTCAAAGCTCTGCATGCAGACAGACACACACAAATTCTCTGACACACACACACACTCTCTGACACACACACACACTCTCTGACACACACACACACTCTCTACCTGGATGTCTGAGGACGCTGTGTCCCTTCTCTTGTAGGAGAAAATATTCCAGATCCTTCTCCAGAGGAAGGAGGCCACCAAACACACGCTCCCCACGATCCATATATCCTTATCCTTCAGGAGGTTTTCCATGTTGTCGGGGGGGCGACTGTCTTCACAGCCTCAAGCCGCCTGCGCTGTTATTTCAGTCTTTCTGTCGCCCGCGGCGAAGGCGTCTGTTGGCCGTGCGACACGTTGTTGACATTGGAGAGCTGGCGAGCAGCGATTACGAAACGGCTGGGCCCCTCTGAGCGAGGCAGTCGCTCTCTCTCCCCTCGCGCCCGGGCCAGGACCAGTCTGGCCTGTCACGCTGTTACCCCCCTTCCCCCTACCTGACCCCCCCCCACCCCACCTCCCCCAGCCACCCCCACTCCCCCACCCTGCCCCCAGCCAAGGGACCTAAAAGGAAAGAACATGCCATCTCTGAGATGAGATTGGGACAGGTGTCGGGTTCATGGTGTTGTAGCTGGACACACGTATAGAAGGCGCTGGCATGGGCAGAGATCGTGGTATCCTTTAACTTTGGACACAGCACTTCACACACGCACACACAGGGGCACTAAGTACACCCGGGGGGGGGGGGGGGTGTTTTCTCCGTCCGTGTCACACACACACACACAATTATAAGACACTCGGAGAACAAACACCAAATACACACACACACACACACCTGCGCTTGTGGGGTCCTAAGTATACCACAGGGTGGGTCTGAGGTCAGGGGTCAGAGGTCAGGGAGCAGGTGCAGCTGCTCGAGCAGGGCCCAGCTAGGACGGCGTCCTCTCCCTCCTCTCAGCTTCACTGACTACTAAACACACACAGGAAGTGACACGACACACAGGAAGTGACACGACAGGCCGCTGGAAGACAGGCGGGTGCACCTCTGAGTGGGACTCAACGTGAGAACACTCATGGTCACCCTGAGCAGGACGCACGGCTGGTGGCCTGGTTCTAGGCCGTGAGACAGCAGCTGGTGGCCTGGTTCTAGGCCGTGTGACAGTGGCTGGTGGCCTGGTTTAGGCCGTGTGACAGTGGCTGGTGGCCTGGTTCTAGGCCGTGACACAGCGGCTGGTGGCCTGGTTCTAGGCCGTGAGACAGCAGCTGGTGGCCTGGTTCTAGGCCGTGTGACAGTGGCTGGTGGCCTGGTTTAGGCCGTGTGACAGTGGCTGGTGGCCTGGTTCTAGGCCGTGAGACAGCGGCTGGTGGCCTGGTTCTAGGCCGTGAGACAGCGGTGGCGGCCTGGTTCTAGGCCGTGAGACAGCAGCTGGTGGCCTGGTTCTAGGCCGTGAGACAGTGGCTGGTGGCCTGGTTCTAGGCCGTGAGACAGCGGTGGCGGCCTGGTTCTAGGCCGTGAGACAGCAGCTGGTGGCCTGGTTCTAGGCCGTGTGACAGTGGCTGGTGGCCTGGTTTAGGCCGTGTGACAGTGGCTGGTGGCCTGGTTCTAGGCCGTGAGACAGCGGCTGGTGGCCTGGTTCTAGGCCGTGAGACAGCGGTGGCGGCCTGGTTCTAGGCCGTGAGACAGTGGCTGGTGGCCTGGTTCTAGGCCGTGAGACAGCGGTGGCGGCCTGGTTCTAGGCCGTGAGACAGCAGCTGGTGGCCTGGTTCTAGGCCGTGTGACAGTGGCTGGTGGCCTGGTTTAGGCCGTGTGACAGTGGCTGGTGGCCTGGTTCTAGGCCGTGAGACAGCGGCTGGTGGCCTGGTTCTAGGCTGTGTGACAGCGGCTGGCGGCCTGGTTCTGGGCTGTGTGACAGCGGCTGGCGGCCTGGTTCTGGGCTGTGTGACAGCGGCTGGTGGCCTGGTTCTGGGCTGTGTGACAGCGGCTGGTGGCCTGGTTCTGGGCTGTGTGACAGCGGCTGGTGGCCTGGTTCTGGGCTGTGTGACAGCGGCTGGCGGCCTGGTTCTGGGCTGTGTGACAGCTCCCAGCTGTCCGACCGCTGTTCTTAGATGAACTAGATCCCTGCGGCCCCGCTCAGCTCCATGTCTAACAGGCGGCAGCAGGTGGGAGGGCAAGGGTCAGAGAGTAGGACACCTCGCAGGAACGACGCACACACACATTTCACACCTCACACCCCCCACCCCCCTTCCTGCATGAGTGGGAACAGGGACCGCTGAGAGTGGAGTAGGAAGACACGGCTCAGTGCGGAACGTGTTGAAGGAGAAACCAGGAAGAACTCGCCATAGAGACGGAAGAGAAATTTGAGAGAAAAAAACGCATACTGCTGATATGGAATGGGAGAGAGGAAAGGAGAAAGAGAGCCAGAGAGGGATAGAGAGAGAGAGAGAGAGAGAGAGAGAGAGAGAGACAGAGAGACAGAGAGACAGAGAGAGAGAGAGAGAGAGAGAGAGAGAGAGAGAGAGAGAGAGAGAGAGAGAGAGAGAGAGAGAGAGAGAGAGAGAGAGAGAGAGAGAGAGAGAGAGAGAGAGAGAGAGAGAGAGAGAGAGAGAGAGAGAGAGAGAGAGAGAGAGAGAGAGAGAGAGAGAGAGAGAGAGAGAGAGAGAGAGAGAGAGAGAGAGACAGAGAGAGAGAGAGAGAGAGAGAGAGAGAGAGAGAGAGAGAGAGAGAGAGAGAGAGAGAGAGAGAGAGAGAGAGAGAGAGAGAGAGAGAGAGAGAGAGAGAGAGAGAGAGAGAGAGAGAGAGAGAGAGAGAGAGAGAGAGAGAGAGAGAGAGAGACAGAGAGAGAGAGAGAGAGAGAGACAGAGAGACAGAGAGAGAGAGAGAGAGAGAGAGAGAGAGAGAGAGAGAGAGAGAGAGACAGAGAGAGAGAGAGAGAGAGAGAGAGAGAGAGAGAGAGAGAGAGAGAGAGGGGGGGGGGAGTTGTGCAGCCTGATTGAAATAGACTTGGCTCTTAAGTTACACTTGCTGCCCCCCCCCCCCCCCCCCTCCCGTGTTTCAGTTCCAGAGCTGAAAGCGAAAGCAGTTTCTGATTCGCGGCTCCGCCAGCATATGAGCCTGGAGCACGTGTTGTTAAGCTCAAACTAAGTCTTCAAACAGTCAGTCACCTGGCCTGGAGCGCACAGCCTGGTCAACATGGGACTGAACACCTTCCTGATCGCTACACAAACACATCTTAACACCGCACACTTGTGACGACCGCCTCTTAGCAACAACCACAACCTTCACAGCTAGGCAAGTTCTTCATAAATTTATCAAAGGGCTGAGATAACAAAACAACTCACAAATAAATAGTTTTGCAGGCGTGTTGTCTATTGTTTTGGTGTGAACGGTGGCTTGAAGGACACAGAAGTCTGGAGTAGGCTGGTGTAACTACAGGCATTCACGTCACTAATAGAGACGCGCATCTCCCTCTAGGGGGCAAATGGCGAATAGCAAGCTGCCACATAAATGAATGAATGTGTATTTAACATAAAATAAACGCTCACTGGTCATTTTCCAATTATATAATATAAAACATATAAATATTCCCCATCTCTGCTGCTAATATTTGTATTACTGTTGTCTGATACTTTTGGTGTACACATGATAAACAACTCACTTCACTTCAGATGTGTTTGTCCGTTAGGTGTGTGTGTCAGGTGAGCATTACCTCAGAACAGTCTCCCTTCAGCTCCACGTGTTTGAGCTCCCAGAAGCTGCGCATGGTCTCCACCTTCTCCAGGTGGCGGTAGAACGCTAGGCGACCCAGCCGGAGGCTGTTGCTGCGGTTACGGATCACTGTCAGCCCCTCCATCTTGTCCCCGCCGGGCGAAGTGGGGCGAAGCGGCTGGGGATCGGACGCCTGTTGTTTCCGGGCGGGGGTCAAGTCGCTGCGACCTTCCACACACGGTGGTTTTTTGTCTGATCTAAACCAAACACGCAGAACAGAAGACAGGAGTGGGTTTAGACGTTTTCCGACAAGAACGACAACAAACCCAGCATCAACAAATCGCGGAATCTTTCAGTCGCTCAATCTGAACGATCTCTATCCCAGGGTTTTGTTGTCAAGGATAATAGGCTAGGCTACTGTGTAGCGAGCCGATTGTTACTATGAAGCAAAACCTGATGTAGGCTAATCAAACGATCGGCTCGCTGATCCGGCTGACTACACTAAAGACTTCCATCATTTGATACGACGCATTTATTTAACAATGATTTAACTTGTGGAAAAAATGGTTTAAATGCTTCCGCTGAAAAAAGTACTTTGCTAGCGTCCATAGCAACGGTCAGTTATTAGTAATAGCGACCATCTGCTTGTATGATGTCGAATGCTGTAATTGACCAATCAAAAAGAAGTATTCAACAAAGCCGTATAATAAATACGGGTATGGCATGACCGTGTCTTGCTCACCTCTCAGTTATGGCTCAGGCAGTGTGGAGTGATGCTAAACCGAAAGAATCTCCAGCCAGGCCCGCTGGCGACAGCTGGCTTAATTAGGCCTGTACCTGGAGTGGCTCCATCATCAGAACCAAGCTGGCTCATGGGGGATATTCATGTTCATATTTATAGTTGTCTGCCAGGTCAGAGAGTTGGGGTTTTAGACCCAGCAGCTAGATCTTCTTGTTCCTGAGAGTAGCGTTGGATTTCATTCCAGAGTTTCCATCAGAACACCTGCCAGGAGAGCCGTCGCTGCGCCCACATTCTGCGTTCCCCATGTTGTGCGTTCCCCCCCGTTCTGCGTTCCCCCCCCCCCCCCGTTTTGTTCACTGTTTGCATGCAGGATCACGAAGCAACACGTTCGTTTGAGAATAAGAAGTAGCTACTAAAAGGAAGGTTGATGGAGTTAGAAAAAGATAAATAATTGTAGTACATTTGTGTCGGGGTTGTGGTGGGGTAAATCTCCTGATGCAGCTGCTGGACATGTTGTTGTGTTTTGCTGACTGAACCTTCTCCTCTGATGGATCCATCCACACGCTGCTAGGAAACAGCTGGTGACCTGGCCACCACTCTGTCATTTTCATCAAGTCATTTTGGGCTGCGTGAACTGGGCATGACCTCCGGGGGAACCTGGGGAACCCCTGGAGTGAAAGGGGGGGGGGGGTGAGGTGACCCTGGAGTGACAAGGGGCAGTGAGGTGACCCGCACACCCACTTTAACGATCTTATTTTAGGGAATCCCGTAAGAAGGGTCAGGGGTCGGGCAGAAGGAGGAGGGGTGTGTTTGTGTGTGTGTGTGTGTGAGGATCAGGTGTTTTCTGTGTGCTTGTTGAGGGCTGTTTGAGCGATGCCGTAGCTTGAGTTGATGTGTTTTTCCTAGATTGATTCGTAATCCTGCCAATCCGCCTGATTCATCAGTGCTGTGTCCTTCTCTCCTTTGTAATCCCACCTGAGGGACTGATGGGAGGAGCCTCATGAGTTTCAGATACTCTGAAGAGGGTCTAACTTGGACTGAAGCGTTTACACTCCTGGTCGTCTGCAAAGTTTTGCTCAGCCTGCCCGGTAGCATCCTAAAAGATATCCGTCCGAACGTTTTGTGTTTTAAGTGTCTTAAAACGCAACTTTGTTGTGGTGTTTGAAGTGTATCCCCCCTCCTCCCCTCCAGCATATCCACATGAGCTACCAGATCACAGATCAGAGCAGCTGTAGCCGTCAAAACACAGGGCACCGTGGAAGCCTTGCCCCGGCCCCGGCCCCGGCCCCGGCCCCAGCCCCGGCCCCTGCCCAGGCATCAGGTATCACTTCATCTATTTATACAGGGAGTCAACACAGGCCTGGAGATATGGAACACCATCCACTGTTCATTAACCGGATCATGCTAATTGGAGAGCATGACAGGATGTTAGGTTAGCCTTTTCAAACTTCTCCCTCAACGCTGTAGTGACACCCACATTTCTCGGCAACATTCATCTGACGGTTTCTGCTCAAGGTCTTGTGCTTGTGTGTGTGTGTGTGGGCTCCTGTGTAGTCGTGGGTGAATGTGTGTGTTTGTGAGTGCACAGTGTGTAGGGGGATTCCCTTGGCTCATCCTGTATGTACCGTGTGTTTTTAAGTGTTACAGTGGAGAGGACAGAGAACCCACCCCTCTGCAAGGCAGGTTTTCCAGACCTAGTTAAACTGTCAGTCAGAAACAATCCCCTCTGGGCTGGTTCTCCCCTCTCTGGACCATCCATCACCTCCCTCTCTCCACTTCTGCCCAGGCTCCGTAGCATGGCAACATCTCATGTTTAAGCCACCAAACATAACAGGGGGGCTGTTGGCCATGGAGGGGGCTGATGCCGTAAAGGGGCTTGAAAGCCTCGTCTTTGACTGGCAGCTTGCATGTTTGGTTGGTATAGACTGAACCAGGGTTAGGTCTGTAAAAATAAACCTCTGACTAATTGAGGGGTCGACAATGTCAACAAACCGGTGATCACCATCCCTGAAGGGGGGCTGATTGTTGTTTTATTTTCCACTAAAGAGACAACGCACTCGACTGAGAGGCTCCACTTAGTAGCAGATGCACTGCTGCATCATCAGTACAGGATGTTCCTCAGTTAAATGAAGGAATCAGCGTGTTTTTCCTCTACACTCATCATTTCTTCACCTTGGCCATCTTTAACACCCGTCCTCCCCCCGCCTGGTTGAGGAGAGCCAAGGCTTTGATCGTTGCTAAAGCTGTGTTCAGTTTCTCTGATCAGAGCATCGCCCGCCATCACTCTCCGGGCTTGGCTGATGCTGAAAGGCCTGTGTGAAGGCTTAGATTACTGCACCCAAAGTGTTGCAGAACCCAATGCCACATGTACGTTACACACAAGCGTGAACGCGTGCACACACATGCTTGGACACACACACACACACGCAGAAACAAACTTGCGATGCGTGTTGAGGAAAGCTCTGAATTGATTGACTGCATGAATCCATTGAAAGTGTAAAAATACATAGATTAGATCGCAAACCCACACCCACACACACTCACATCAAATGCAAAGAAATTCACTTGCACACACTTGTAACCCATCCTTGACACACGGGCGACAGACGGCACTGCTGAAGTGTGTAACTGTAGAACTACTTTTCCATTTGTCAAAGAACAAAGCAGGACCCTTAATATAGTACACAGCAGATGTGTCGCACTGAAAAGAACCCCAAATTAAACTGTAAACACGAAGGTCACTTCGTCAGTTCAACTGTTGTTCAACTGTTGTTTTGTAACTTGCTTAACTACATGCTGTTATGGTCCTTTTCTTTAGCACTTATTTTTTGGTTGTTCACAATGTGTGTTTCTTGTTTTGGCTACCCGCAATGCTTTGGGGCTATCTTGTTGTTGTTATTATCAGTGACCTTTGCACTTTGTAAAGCTCTCTGTTGAAAGTCGCTTTGGATAAAAGTGTCTGCTAAATGAATACATGTAAATGTAATATGTAGCTCATTCGTTGTTGTAGGAAATAACAACAAATGTTATTTGTGGTAAATAAACTCAGCATGTCTCTACAGTACATCAATGGCATTTATTTTAAGTAAATTAAGGCAAATTAAGACTTTGAACTTAAATAACTCATTAAACTTAGAACTTTTGTTCTTGAGATGGACTGTAGCACAAAAGACAAATAATAATATAAAAGTTGTGTTCAGCTATACATTTAACCAAATTGGTTATGCTGTCTTAAACTTAATCACCCTAACATTAATTAGAGTGAAGAGAGTATCATGTTGACTGGCACTATGCTAGGGACGCAACTAAGTCTATAGGGAAAGAGGTGCTGGAATCCTGACCCTTATAAGATATGATTGCAATGTAAAACTAAGAATAACATAACTATTAAGGCAGCTATATATAATACTGTACAGCACTGAATAACTGGAAGATCAAAAGTAGATAACCTAATAAGTTAATTCCGTATGTATATAGATGTAGCAGGTGAGAGAGTATCTAGGACATGTCTCACTTTTTGACAATTTTACAACTTATAATATTATTTTTCTATTCCCCACTTTCTACTGCATGGCGAAAAAGCAATGAACACAATTCAAAACGTTTGTAAAAAAAAATGTAAATGTCAAAGATTCTTAAAAAAAAAAAAAAAATTAAGCACTGCATCCTAAATAACATATAACTCACCCTGTATGTTTCGGTATATTGGCAATAACTAAAATCTTCTTCTCCTTTCCTCCCATGTCTCTCATGGAAGCAAGTCGTCCTCTCCTTCTTCCTCGAGTCTTTTCTGGTCGTCGACGTTTCTGCGGCTCAGGTGCGACTGTCCGGCCTCAGAGGAAGTCAGCTTGCAGGTTAGTGGCACACACAGCTCTCTGGTGTGGGCTGGTCTCAGCGGAGGGAGTGCTGCTGAGAGCAGGGCTTCACTGGAGGAGGGAGAGAGAGAGAGGTAAGGCTAAAAGCTGGAGGGGGCTGGAGGGGGGGGGGGGGCTGGAGGGGGAGGGAGGGGTTGTGGTCTATGCTCTGATCCCAAGAGTCTGGCCCAAGGACACCGATGGGAGTGGGGCGGAGATCTGGGGAATGTGGAGATCAGCGTGTGTCTCAGCGGGGAGGCAGGACCAGCGTTGTGGGGTTCCATGATGGGACGACGGACGGAGTTTTGACAGCGTGCGCTGAACTGTGGGCTAGATCACAGGGACGCGGTGTTTGGGAGTTTAACGAGTGGAGGGCGGGAGTGTTCACTACACCCAGACTGGGAACGAGGTGTGATGCTTGCTGGGAGGGGATGGAGGAAGGACCTTTGCACCTGGACTCAGTAAATATAGGACTTTAATGGAGCAGCAGAATGACCTTGCAGCCTACGGGTCACTCTCCTCAAACACCTTCCCACCTTTAACTCCATCAGTTCCTCTATTTTCCTCTCAAGTTCCTATTGGCACACCTGTCTCTCTTTGTCGAATGTCTGTTAAGCGCATTCTTTTGATCTAAACACCTGCCACCCCTCACTCCATCTCAAGTTCTCTATATCTCTCTGTCTCTCTCTATCTGGCCTCTGTTGACGTAGGATTGAGCTGTGCCTTTCAGCTGCCACTGTGTTCTGTGTGGCACTGGGGCAAATGAAATGCTTGCTTTCTTCTCAGACTAAATTTAGCTCCAACTCTAATCAGTACTTGTTTGAGCCATAGTCACAACATACAGGGTTAGTCTAAGCAGTGTTTTGCTATTGTCAGAGAGGGTTAAAGGCAGGGTAGGTAATGTTTTTGTTATATTTGCTGAAATAAACAAAATCCTTCAAATCCTGATAGCAATCAAAAAATTCAAATTTTCTGACAGTATAATAAAATAAACTGTTACAAACATGACCAATAAATTACTTTTGAACCAAATGCAATGAATTGCTTGGACGGGGCTACTTGCTTGCCTGCCTAACCTAGCTGGTCCAAAAACATTGTGTCCTATTATTAGGGGAATGACCTCTTCCGTAGAAGATTACAAGCTTGTGAACAAGGTTGCAATAAAAAATAAAAGAATTTATTGTCTTTTTTTAATCACAGTAGAAGAGGTAGGTGGTAAAACTATTTTAAGTCTAATGTTTACATTTATGACATGGGCTTCCTTTCTTTAGAGTTTTTACAGATCTTTTTTTTGGGGGACTGGAATGTGTCTAAGGAGTAGTGAGTGTGGGGCGAGGGATGTGGAGGCCAGGCTGCAATGGCCTAGTAACTAACAGTTCAGTCAATGTTTATAGCTCTTTCCTGCATCACGTTCTGTGTGCATTCTCAGCCTGGAGCACTATGTGGATTGTCTACATGGTTCAGGTGTTCACTGCACAAGCTCCACACCAAAGTAGGTTACACACTCCATCCAAAGGGATGACAGGTGACAGACTACACTTGAAACAGTATGCTGGTTAATCTAGAAACTCAACCAGGAGAGGGGCAGATTCCTGCTTTATCCCTCAGAAGGTCACAGCTGCGTGGGTTCCCTGGTCCTGTTGTGCCAGCTGATCGTCATGGTGATAGCATGGTGATCGTCATGGTGATAGCATGGTGATTGTCATGGTCACAGATATGAACTATCAACAGCTGTTTTCACAAACAAAATGGAGACTTTAAAGTATCATTTAGATACTAAATCCACATAGGTGATACTGTAGGAGATTTTCTGCATGGCTGGTAGTAAAAAAATAAAATAATAATAATAAAAAAACTAAAAAAAAAACTAGTTTGGAGTAATAATTGGCAACACTAAGTCTTTCATGGATTCCGAAATTAAAGCGTCGATCTAAGGCTCGCCCCACTCCCAAAATATACGCGGTTTGACGGCTCTGCTTCGACATGAGCAATTCCAGCAACCGTATCAAACACGCAACACCTGATAGAGTTTCACCTAAGCACGACATTGACTTCTGCAGACCATTAAGGGAAGATTAGTGTTCCAACATTCATAGCAAGGTAGTATCTGGTGACGTACCGTGAACTACTCACCTGAACCTTGTCACACACACACAATCTTTATTTATTCCTATTTTGCCTAGCAACTAAAGAGACAGACAGAGCGCCAGGTGATGTTTTGGACAAGTAAGCTGTAGTTGCAGTAGAGCTTGTGTGCTCTGGGTTTACGATTCTACCATGGAACAACCGGATTATCAAGTATTTGTTCCCTCTCTCGTGGTGACCTCATAACCCTTCTTGATTTTTCCACAACCTAACTGAAGCTACTGTTCCCTGTGTCTCGTGTGCCAGGTTATGGTGTCAAGGACATCCCCCTCGCCTGGCTTTAGGATACAGACCTGTACTTGTTTAGTTAGAGGGAGAAACAAAGTCCCTCTACAGTGTAGAGTCTACACCCTACACTACAACACTGGCTCTGATGAGGGTGCGTGTGCGCATGTCAGTTTGAAATGAGGGCAACACAAACTCCGGCACAGCAGTTACAGGACATCTATAAGCAAGAAAAACAATCCGAAAGCTCCAACACTGGTACTCATGTTAAGCTGACCTTCTGACACGCTTTGATCTCGGGGTCATAAATAAAGAAAGGATCACGTTGATGGCGAGGGTTCAAACAGGGACAAGCATGGTCCAGACTGTTCCACGGTCTTCCTGCCCTGAACCGCACAGCCTTATTCCTCTGACCGCAAAGTTTTATTTGTCAGCCGGCTTAAACGATGGATTTCCAAACCAAACATGACAGGACGTTCCTTCCTTATGACATCCTGACCCTTCTCTCTACTCTCTGCCGGGTCGGTCTAGGAACGAATAGACATTGAGAGCGCTTGTTTATGAGCGGGGTTTCTGTTAAAAGTCAGCAGCGATTAAAATTGGAACTCTGAACTACCTACATGCCTGGGTGAGTCAACAGACGTCTAAGAGAGAAGTGATACGGGAAAGAAGACACTATGTAACCAAATCACTTAACTGCTTAACGCAGTAGGTCTATGTGCATACATAGGCTACTCATGGTGTCACTATGGATCTCAGGCTATTGTGAAAAGGTCGTACGCAATAAAACAAACCTTTCAGCACTAACACACACCCAGTTATCTGTGTGTGGGTGGTTAGCCGAAATACACCTTTGACCCGCCCACCTCCTTTGCCGCACCTTTTGTTTCTACGACTCGCAAATTCTAGTCTGTAGGCTGATGAAAAATACACCTGCTGCCTATAGTCGCCAAGCGGAGCAAAGTACAGGCATACGTGCGGTGCTTGCACAAGGTTTGGCTATCTGTGTCTTATTCATCAACATGACATTTTTTCATGATGAAGCTGTCTGGTCAGTCCCACCTTCTGTTATTGCTCAGGGTGGAGTAGGCTACTGGGGAAGTACGGCATACACTGTTAAATCCTGGAATGATTTGGCGTGTAGCAATTATTTCAACACTGTATATCTGTAGCGCAGTTCTGTCGAGAAGAGTGTTGCTTTTTGGCTGTCTGTATCTCTGTTCGGTTTCAGTTTGTTCGTTCCACGTGCGTACGGATCATTCATTTCCGAAAGCAAAACTAGTAAGTAGCCCAACATTTAAACGACGCACAAGGCTGATTGATACAGTACATTTACTTGCAGAAAAAGTTGTTTTCAAACGAAGAAGATTTTTCTTACATTTGATCTAAAATCTCATATTATTTTCCGGGTTGATGGGGAAGCGAATTCTCTCGATCGAATCTTTTCATTATGGCCTGGGTAGTATACTTGTGTAGGCTGGGCTACATCCGGAAAAAGCCTTGATCGTCTTATCCAGAAAGTTATTCATGCTTAAAATCGAAAAAACTTAGTCAACATTTGGGAGGCAGGGGGAAATCGTGAATAGATATTTACATATGGACGTTTACAAGTCGGTTGTGTAAACTGTAGGCTTAAAAAATGTTCTATAACGTATTATTAAATACAAATCAAATGTATTTGTCGGCTGTAGCCCTTTTCACAAGCTATGTCCTGGAGGGGTTCACATATGGCCATAGAAAGGGTATTATTAAGCATCGTCAACAGGGTATTAGACAGTTCAACTGCTGTAGTTTAAACAGTGGCGATTTTAGACCTTTTTAGGGATATTCAAGCACCCCTACATCTAATCTCAGCACATCTAAAAAAAAAATATATATATGATTGTTTATTATCATTTGATGATGGTAGTTCATGAAGAAAGGGACATCCTTAGTTTTTTCATTCATTCAATATTTTGCAGAATAATTCATAAATGTATTAATTGTTATCCAGTGAAATTAGGGTTTTTATATAACCAAGTGGGTTTAGCACTTTTGCAAGGCACTGTATTCACGTCACATTATCATTGGGGGCTGAGCACCCCTAAAGGTCTGATCCTAGAATCGCCCTTGAGTTGAACCCTGCTCACATCCGCCTTCCTACATCCCAGGATACACAGTCAGCTGCCATGGCTCTCAGCAACTCCAACACAGCGTTTGCGTTGGAGCTGTTCCGCACCCTGAGCGCCTCCAGCCCCGCAGGGAACGTGTTTGTGTCCCCGCTGAGCATCAGCTCAGCCTTGGCTATGGTCTACCTGGGAGCGAAGGGCGACACTGCAGCACAGATGGAAAAGGTACCCCACCCGCTCTTCCACACACACACACACACAGACCATAGAGATTGCAACTTTTGAAGATATTTGAATTTTATTACCTGTACTTTAGACTCCAAGACCGCTCTGGAGGAACATGATAACTGCCTTTACTATCCGTTACTATGGAGAGGGTCATAAACACATCGGTTACACACAGTTGGCAGTAGAATTGACTGCATGACTACAGTATATACAAAGAGTATAAAAGCAAGTTCTTTGGTATATATGTGTCTCCTTCTTTGACAACAACATCAGAGCCTGTCACAAAGTCATGTCACAAAGCATCCTGCTGCCAAAAACATGACATCATATCTGCGTACAAATGCAAGGACGTGTTCGTCGCTATGCCAAGTTTACATTCCTGACATACCTGTGTGGAGTTCACCTCTCTAACCCCTTCCCCAGGTTCTAGCCTTCGGCTCAACAAAAGACGTCCACGCAGAGTTCCAGACGCTCAACGCAGAGATCAACTCTCCGTCTGCCTCCTACGTCCTGAAGCTGGCCAACCGCGTCTACGGAGAACAGACGAGCAACTTCCTCCCGGTCAGTTCCTGTGCATGTCACCCTCCAACCCTCCAGTGAGTGTACATACAGTGCGTACCTCATACAACGGAACTAGGAGATTGTATACCAGGAGTGGTCGAATCCTGGTCCTCAGGGCCCAATGTTCTAGATGTTTCTCTGTTCCATTTACATTTAGCAGACGCACTTATCCAGAGCGACTTACAGTAAGTACAGGGACATTCCCCCCGAGGCAAGTAGGGTGAAGTGGCTTGCCCAAGGACACATATCCATTTGGCATTGCCGGGAATCGAACCAGAGACCTTCTGATTACTAGCCCGATACCCTAACCGCTCAGCCATCTGACTCCCTCTTCCAACACACCAGATTCAAATGAATGGGATGTCAACAAGCTCTGTGGAAGCCTTCTAACGAGCTGTTCGCGTGAATCAGGTGTGTTGGAGCAGGGAAACATCTAGAACATGCAGGACAGCGTTGGAGCAGGGAAACATCTAGAACATGCAGGACAGCGTTGGAGCAGGGAAACATCTAGAACATGCAGGACAGCGTTGGAGCAGGGAAACATCTAGAACATGCAGGACAGCGTTAGAGCAGGGAAACATCTAGAACATGCAGGACAGCGTTGGAGCAGGGAAACATCTAGAACATGCAGGACAGCGTTGGAGCAGGGAAACATCTAGAACATGCAGGACAGCGGGCCCTGAGGACCAGGGTTGAACGTCCTTGTTGTATACTAAGACTGTGTTTGTGCTGAAGGAATTTGTGGAGGCCACTCAGAAATTCTACCACGCTGACATGAAGGCGGTGGATTTCATGGGGTCTGCAGAGGAGTCCAGGGCCCAGATCAACAGCTGGGTGGAACAACAGACTGAAAGTGAGATGGTGCAGCCTAAATCAGAGGTCTTCAACCCTGGTCCTCAGGGACCCCCTGCCCTGCATGTTTTAGATGTTTTCCTGCTCCAACACACCTGATTCAAATGAATGGTCATTCTGCAGAGCTGGATAACAACCCAGTCATTTGAGTCAGGTGTGTTGGAGCAGGGAAACATCTAAAACGTGCAGGACAGGGGGTCCCTGAGGACAGGGTTGAAGACCTCTGGCCTAGATGAATATGAAGCAATATCTGTGGCTGGTCACCTCATGGTCCAGACTGAAGTTCCACGAGGTTTCTGGTTGTTCGTCTCTGTGTGTCTCCTAATCGCATATTTTCTTGTAACATAGACTTGCCTGATTGATTGATTGTGATATTCTCTTCATAGATAAAATCAAAGACCTGCTCAAGCCGGGAATGGTAACTTCCATGACAAGGCTGGCTCTGGTGAACGCCATTTACTTCAAAGGGAACTGGCTAAACCGATTTGCCGAAAGCGAGACCAAAGAGATGGACTTTAAACTGAACCAGGTCAGAAAGACAATGCAATTAAATCGACTAGGTAATACTGAATGTAGTAACAGTAACAAGTATACAGAAATGTTGTGGAAAAAGTGTAAAGGTGTACTTCCTCCAATATGTGTTTGTGTACGTGTGTGTACGTGTGTCTGTGTGTGTGTGTGTGTGAATGTGTGTTTGTGTACGTGTGTGTGTACCTTCAGAATGAGAGCACACCGGTTCAGATGATGTACCTGATGAAGAAGCTCCCCTTCAACTACATCTCAGACTACAACCTCCAGATTCTGGAACTCCCTTACGTGGATGAGGAGCTGAGCATGTTTGTCCTGCTGCCGGAACAATCCACAGATGGCTCTGACCCACTACTCAAAGTAAACAACAAAAGGTTACCTGTAGATAATCTTAGCCCTAAAGGTCAGTGGTTCTCGACCCTGGCCCTCGGGGTCCACTGTCCTGCATGTTAGGCGGTCCCTGCTCCAACACACCTGATTCAAATGAGCGAGTCGTTACCAGGCACGATCACACTTCTGCTTTATTAGCCCATCACCATTCATTTCCATTACACTGGTTATAATTGAATAATAACAATTTAATTGAAAAATCTATTTGTGCTACGTCCATGTACTGCACAGTATTTTGATTGATTTGTACCTCTTTGTGCCCTAGCTGGAGAAAGAGCTCTCAGTGGAGAAGCTGTCCGAGTGGACGGACAGGAACAACATGGACACCGGCTCGGAGGTCATAGTTCACCTGCCCAAGTTCAAACTGGAAGAAGACGTCGTCCTGAACGACGTCCTGGCGAAGCTGGGGATGACCGACGTGTTCAGTGACAAGGCAGATCTGTCGGGGATGAACGGCCAGGGAGGGCTCTTCCTGTCCACCGTGGCCCACAAGGCCTTCGTGGAGGTGAACGAGGAGGGCACGGAGGCAGCTGCCGCCACGGCGGGCATGGTGTCCTTCTGCATGCTGAGGGAGGAGTACTTCACCGCGGACCACCCCTTCCTCTTCTTCATCAGGCACAACAAGAGCAAGTCTGTCCTCTTTCTGGGCAGGTTCTCTTCTCCGCAGTAGAACGTTCCGGCCGCGGAGAACAAACGAATTCACTTTGTCGAATAAAAGAGTGCGTCTGTTGCTCTCGATGGAACTTTGGTGTTCTGCAGTCTGTGTGTTGCATGTTGTTATTCTTACACAAAATCACTGTATAAACACATGTGTGACTATATATATATATATATATATATATATATATATATATATATATATATATATATATATATATATATATATATATATATATATATATATTCTCAAACATCCACTAGACTTATTGCCGTTTGGAAGGTTTTGTAATGGTTGGGTCCCTTCCCGGCTGTCAGAGTTGCTGTTAGCAACGTTTTATTACATTTAGTCATTTAGCAGACGCTTAAGAGCGACTTACAGTAGGCACAGGGACATTCTCCCCGAGGCAAGTAGGGTGAAGTGCCTTGCCCAAAGACACAACGTCATCGGCACGGCCAGGAATCGAACCAGTAACCTTCTGATTAATAGCCCAACTCCCTAACCGCTCAGCCATCTGACTGGCTGAGGAACCCCCAAACGCAGATGGAACCATGTAATTGTTCCATCTGCTCTCAATCTGAGAGCTCAGATTGTACATTTACTGATTAACTACTGCCCTCTTGTGGTTAAAATGTATTCCCACCCTGACAGTTCTCTGGCGATAAAACAACCTGTGTTTCTTTCGTGTATCTTCAAAAGGAAAACGAATGCGTTGAACACAGAACAAAATAGAAAGATAAGGAAATGTTTTGAATTCATTGAAACTCTCTACTGGTTGTTGACTTATACGTGTGTTTGGATGATGAACAGAGCAGCGATAAGACCTTAAGGTACACGCTGAGCTGTGGAACTGGGACGCCCACGCAAACCCCGTGAAGCTTGAATACACAAGCATCTAGACTGAAGCTTTTCATTGAAGCACATTTTAGGGTTCTTGCAAAGTGAGAGAACTCTACTGCTTCTGACATCACATGTCACCTCCACCAGATAACTAAGTTTCTTATAACGTGTTCGTTAAGCACTAACACTGCTGATACATACAGGGGGATATTTGAACTTGAAACCTCTTCATCTGCAGTCAAGTGCTCTAACCACTGAGCTACCTTATTAAATAAAGGCAGTGGCTTGTAGTCATTTTTTATTTATTTTACCTTTATTTTAACAGGAGTCCCATTGAGATTAAAAATCTATTTTTCAAGGGAAACCTGTCCAAGACAGGCAGCAAGGTTAAACAGCATAGTTATATATAGAATAACTTTTTTTTGTTATATAATTAAAAATTAAAACTAAGTCAGTTACGTGACCTTGGTAATTAACATTTTTAGGAACCTGCCTCTAGTTTTTTCATTTTAGATTTAAAAGCAGTAAATGGTTTCAGTTCTTTGAGCTTTAAACCATTTTGCAACAAGTTCCATGATAAGGGTGCCCAATACATAAAAGCCCCCTTTCCCATTTTCGTTCAGGCATTTGGGACAGCGAGCATGAAGAAGTCCTGAGAACGCAAGGAATGTTGCCAGGCACTTTTCTGCATGATGAAAACACACAGGTAGTTTGGGAGCAGAACAAGGATAGCCTTATACATGAAGGTGTACCAATGACTGAGCCTACAGGTGGTCAGAGCACGCCATCCTACCCAAGAGTATAACTCACAGTGGTGAGTCAGAGCTTTACAGTTTGTAATAAAACACTGTGAAGCATGGTAAGCAGTATCCACCATATGAAGACAATTTGCAGAGGCATGCATATATAAAAGATCACCATCAAAACACACAAAAGCAAAAAATAATGTGATCAAAATAGGCCCAGATGTGCTATTCTGTTACGGCTGTGCTTGTCAGGTGTCTCCTTGTGAATTAACCAGCACTGACTGACCAGATATGCAGAGATAATAGTAATACTAGTACTAATTCTGGCCTATAATTATTTTACGGGACATCGACCACTAGATTTGTTTTAGAATTAAATTCATGATCACCTCTTTTGATTCCATGGGATGGACTGCTTGAGTAGCAAATGATTGGCAGGGGTCTGGAAGGCAAACAGACCTTTACAGGAATATTCTGTTTGTTTTAAAGGTAAACAACTAAATCAAACTCCACTGAATCAACTTCAAAGGTTCAGAGTCTGTAGCCTGTTTTTAACCCTTCAGTTAACCCATAGAACCAGGGCATGCGTCAATGTGTCAAGTTAATCACATATATATCAATCATACCCAAACAAAATGAAACATGAATGTATTGTTGGCATCAGCTGACGCAGTTATGAATGTGACGTTTCTTTCTCACTACGTTTTTTCGGATTTTTTTTATTTTTTTTTTACAGAAAATAATCCAGAGTGGGCTCACCCTTCAGTCTGTCACCCTGGGACATTCTGTGTAAAGTGTGGCCCCTCCCAGGTGGACTTAAGTGATGACCACAGCCTTTATACATAGGTGATGTTCTGCTAATAAGACTAGTCACTACTAGCTTGTGACAGGCTGCATTTAAAATGCATGTTTTAATCCATAGCTTCATCCTTGTGTCATGGATGTATACTGTGTCAGTTGGAGCCCAAGGTAAGGTTCAGGATGTAACATTTGTTGCTGTTTCTCGTCTGAGTAAGTAATTTGACCAAAACAATCGTATCGTGCTACCAAAAGAAGATCTCCAGTTTAGGTTACATTTACGACACGTATGTCCAATAAACTTATTCAATCACATTGCAACACTGTAGATCCAAAAGTATGTTTACCTATTGACTTATCATACCATTAAGCCAAGAAGTTACCGTGTGTATGCCGCATACTGTTCAATGTACGTGATATCATTCGAGACATTATAACAGGTGTCGAGCATGACCAGCCCGTCTCAAAGGCTGTCTGTCTCTTCGGACTACAAGCCAAACCAATCAACTGGACAGAAAATCCACATCATGTATTAAGAAATATTGTATAAATAATCTTAGATGTTTTGTAGCAATTCTTTTAAATGTTATTATTTTTGTTTATTCTTTGTCTTTCCCAGGTTGTAAAATAGACGATTTTCAACCTCAAAACAAAGAAGGTTTCATAACACATGATTTGAAGAAGGAATACCCAGCGGGTGCCGCGGTCAGAGTACACTGCCAAACTGGCTATGAGGGCTTCTACAAAATGAAGTGCGCAGAAGACGGAACATGGAGTTCCCAAAACGAGGAGTGTAAACGTAAGTATTTTCACCTCTACACGTCATCTTCTAAAGACAGGTGTAGCTCAGTGGTTAGAGCGTTGGACCACAGATCAAGAAATCCCAGGTTGAAATCCCTCCTGTTCCTCTCTCTGGATAAAAGTGTCTGCTACAAGATAAAGTTGTTATTACGAACAAGTACTTCATGTGCGCCCTGGAAGACCAGTGTTGGTTTCATAACGTAAGGAAGGGGGCAGCTGTGATGGTATATCCTAGAAGAACCATGTGTCTCTCATAGTAGTAGGCTAGTCTGTTGTTAACTAGTTTGTATCATAATCTATAGTGTTGTAGTCTAGTCTGTATAATAGTATATAGTGTTGTATGTAAATTGATGTAATAAATGTGTTTTCAGGAAAGCAGTGTGGACACCCAGGGGAATCACCAAATGCGGACTTCGAACTTACAGAGAGTAGCAGAGATTTCTCCTTTGGTTCAGAAGTTCTGTATAAATGCAAACCAGGGTAGGGATTTGGTCAAAAGTTCAATTAGCCATATCTTGATTGTTGTGCACAAGCACTCAGATCTTTCCTTCGGGAAACGTCAAACACACAAATTTTCGAAAGTCTATACGTTGGGTTCACTCTACAAACTGTGCAGGAAAGCCACTTGTTAACCGGAACAAATATTTTCTGTTTACACAATCAGTGGAATATCAATGTAATACCCGGGTGATTGCACCAAATGTTACCACACTCTACCACAGTTTCTCTGTCAAAGTTTTTCCCTCCCCTCCCTTCCTACTCCCCCCTCTCCCCCTCTCCCCCTCCAGCGGACACTGGTGACGGCGGGGGGATATGGGGGGGGGGGGGGAGGAAGCTAGGACCACTAGTGACTATGTATCAGTTAAATTAGTATCTCCTGACTCTCCCTCCCCCCCCCACTCCCCGCCTCCCTCCCTCCCCACCTCCCCTCCCTCCCTCCCCCCTCCTCCCTCCCTCCTTCCCTCCCTCCCTCCCTCCCTCCCTCCCTCCCTCCCTCCCTCCCTCCCTCCCTCCCTCCCTCCCTCCCTCCCTCCTCCCCTCCCTCCTCCCTCTCTCCCTCCCCCCTCCCCTCCCTCCTCCCTCTCTCCCTCCTCCCCTCCCTCCTCCCTCCTCCCCCCTCCCCCCTCCCCCCTCCCTCCTCCCTCCTCCCCTCCCTCCTCCCTCCTCCCTCCCTCTCTCCCATGCGTCATGCATCATGTTGTTTGTATGTGTCCCGTGTGTCCGTCAGTTACGTGATGATAAGCAGGTCTCCCATCCGAACGTGCATGAGCCAAGGCTGGAGTAACATCATCCCTGTCTGCGAGGGTGAGCACACACCTGAACAGACACACACCTGAACAGACACACACCTGCACAGACACGCACCTGAACAGACACACACCTGAACACTCTCTCTCATAGTGGAGCAGCATGCCCCACACAGACTGGGCATAGCATAGTGGTTAAAGCATTTGACTGCTGATCCAGAGGTTCAAATCTCCCCACCCACCTGTACACCTCTTTGGATCAGTGTCTGGTGACTAGAAACATCCTTAATAAGATCACACATCTTGTGAAGGGGCCAGTTCTTTGTCTGACCTGGTCCCTGACTTTAAAGTCCAGCTGTTTTGTCGATTGAGTAATTGTGTGGATTGTCTCTTTTGTTCAGCGCTGAAATGCCCGCCTCTTCGTATAGACGATAACATGTATGCGTACGGCGAGTATAAGGAGGCTACGTCTGGCACCGTGGTCACTTTCAAGTGCAAGTCAAACGACATGATAGTGGACGGCCTGGGAAACATAAACTGTGACAACCAGGGAGAATGGAACGGAAAAGTTCCAACATGCAAAAGTAGGTCAACTCTTAGTACATGAGAGATTTGAGTTTAAAATACTATGAACAAAACTTTATATAAAGTACTTATGGCAGAAACCTTATTGATCCACAATTCAAGATATAGCAATTTCCCGGACGATATTCATTTCAAATGTCTTGTGAAAGATAGAAAATACGATAAATGATGTTGATCCTAGTTGTCCAACATGGAACTCCCTAGCTAACAAGCTGTAGTCAACTACATACATAAAGTCAGTTATTTGTATTCCAACGTGTTCTTAGCTTTGATTGTGTCCCTTTCTGATGAGATTTGTGTTCTTCAACAGTTGTGAAATGTGTCGCTCCAACAATTGACAACGTTTTAGTCAGGAATAGGAAGGATGATTACAAGATGGACGACTTCCTGGATTTTGATTGTCTAGAAAACTACAAAAAGTTTAATACACAGATGAATCCTCGATGTGTTAAAATGGGCAATTCCGCCCAGTGGAATCCGCAACCTAGATGTGAAGGTGAGTTATTTTTTAATTATAATATCTTTATTCAACCAAGAAAAGACTCACTGACATTTTAAAACTCAGTGAGACAGTGTGTCATATTTACATGTGTATCAGTGGTGGCTGCTGGTCATTAAAATGGGGGAAGCTCATTTTCGGTGTACATCATATAGATTTTTCATTTATTTTGCAAGTTCACTGGCTAGTTCACCCCTTCGACATAAGCCTAGCCTAGGCTACTGTGAGAATGAATGAACGAACGATCTAACGAAACAAAATGTTTCAGTGAGTGCCGTTTGGCCGTGTTTGCTCCGCAGCTTCACTTGTTGTAGACCAACCAATCAGCGCGCAGCTCATCTATATATTCATGAGCATACCATAAAACGAGAAAACCTAGCGTTTTTTCCCGGGACATATTCACTGGAAGCATTGGGGGGCATAGAACAGCACCCGGGCCATTTGCAGCCCAACCAATGTTACATACCCTATTCGGAGACCTTAAGGAACAGTGTGAAATACCCCAAAAACCCAGTCAATCAGCCCTTTAAAGAAATCGCAACTGATGTGTACAGCGTTTGCGTGTAGGATTCCCCAGGTCTTATGTAGGTTAACGTTTATGTAGTTCTCCTTTAATGCCACTAGAGGGAGATCAGTCAACATATTTTTTTGGGGGGGAGGTGTGTGCAAACTTTAGAATTGTTGTAAGCTAGAGACATACTCATTCGTCGTGGGTTGCATGGAAAAACATCTAGACTATGTTTTGAACCCTCTGGTCTGATTTTGGGAGTCAGACCATTAATTTTACTGGGGGGGGGGGGGGGGCCATGGGGGGGCCAGTGTTTAATCAGAGGGGCACATTACGTAAAAAACGGAAACAAAGGTTATTTAAACATTAAATAGCCTTCTTTAATTTTGCTTTACATTAAAATCATACAAACTGCTCTGGCTCTCCCTCTTCCAGCTCCTCAGCTCTCTCAATACCTTGATATGTTTCTCTCACTTTTTAATTTACTGGGGCAAAAAAAGCTGCAATGTCCCTTCCCGGTTCATGATGACTAGTAGACAGTGACAGTGCAGTCAGGCAAGGTAGGTACTGCCTAATATAAAAAAATGTATTAAATCATTTTATTTAATAATCTTGTATTTTTACTGATTATTCTTGTGATTTATATATGCAATATGTATGTAATTCCAATTGTTTAGACGTTACGATGACAAATGTAGCAGTTACGCATAATCAAATACAAAAAATGGTAGAATAAGCAGTGCTTTTACTGTCCAATCATTGCGGACAACAAGCGAAAAACTCAGGTGGGTCGCAAGAGATTTTTTGGGGGTCGCCTTGTCACGATCTGAGTCTCTGCCAGTGTCGATTTCTTAAACTAATTAATGGTCAAATATTTACTATTGTGTTAACATTTTAAATGCTTTGGAACACGTTCATATCGAAGACGAGTTCATTCAGAATCAGCTACATATATTAGCAGGTCGACTGACTGATTTCCTTCTCATATATTCCCGAAGCGCCACAGTGCATTTCCCTGTTAAAGCTCAGCTTCTATGGACTTCAATGGGGCTGCTTTCAGTGCTTCGAAAATATACGGTCATTGGATAAATGCTGCGATTATGTCCCGCCCATGGACGCTCAGGTGGGGGTGAATGGAGGAGTGGGCTGGTCTGGATGCAGGGCTTCCGCGTGATGATTGGAGGGTCTGTTGAAAGACATCTCCTTTTGATTGAAAATAATTTTGTACTATAAAAAGTCACCGAAGCTATTCAAGATCAGTCCCATCGCGGATTCTGTAAGTGTAGTCGAAAAAGCTGCGGCAACCTATTTCTTGGTATTTGCTTGGCGAAGTTGCGAGCAAGTTTTCATCATACATTTCATACAATTATACACCACATGCCTTGTTTCAGTTTAACCTAATTCCCACATTTTCTTCGAGTTTAATATTGTTTCGTTGATCGTTCCTTCATTCATTCATTCATTCATTCATTCATTCATTCATACATACATACAGTAGGCTAGGCTAGTGTCGTAAGGGTGAACTAGCCAGTGAACTAGAAAAATAATGTAAAATATATATGATTTATGAAAATGAACTTCCCCTATTTGAAAGACCAGCAGCCGTCTGCGTGTAATAAAACTCATCTCGTTGCGCTTATTGAGAACTTTGATCGCTATTTTCCAACAAAGAAGTATGCCCTTCTGAATGATGAAAGGTGGATGCAAAATCCCTTCGAATTTTAGAGTCCTCGGGCTTAACTTGAGTTGACGCTTAGTCCTACAGAAGAAACCGAGTTGTTGCAGCCCAGCTGTGATCGCACTGACGCTATGGATCTGTGACCTTATCGTTCTGGATAAGCATTTCGTCAGAATATCCTGTCCTCCGTAGGGCCAGTGTTTCTAATTATATACTTATTCCTTTCACTACCACTACCAAATGTGCGAATTGGGATTTTCTGTGCTCACACAAATGAAGACAAGCACAGAAACAGACTGAATGCTGCGCCTGATTAGTGTTGCACTCTCCTCCTGCACCACGGACTGAAACTCACTACAAAAACGCGGACAGGCCCGGCTATCCCATTAGCAATGTTGAAATGAACATGTTTTGTATGATTTGTAATCTTTTTGTAATTATTTCATATTTTGTTCCAATATTGCTGGTTCAATTGAATATTGAAAATAAGAATACATGGGCTATATGTTTTGTATAGCTGTATGTCCAATTAGGCACTTATTGGATACCTTCTTTAAACATTGCTGGTTCAATTGTTCAGAGAGAAGTGATCACTCAGTCTGAGATAGCTTATTAACAATGGCAGTAGGCATACAAGTTCTGAAATAACAATACAATAACAGTAAAATATCCTCATTATTGTGCAATAATGGTCAAATCCACCTTTATTTTGTGATTTACGAATAATCTCTATTGGCTTGGGTCGCGAAGGCTTGTGACTTTTAAAATATGGGTCCCCAGAAAAAAAGTTTGGGAAACAATGCTTTAACATGTACGTTCTTTAACATGTGTGCCTTTGCACGTAAATATGTTATGCCAGTAATCATCTACGTTACGTATCAAACATGGACCAATTAAAATTGAAATATTACTGGACATTTGCGCAGCTAACGTCATAACACTGGCTACGTTGTAAGCGTAATCCCCGCAAACTTCAAGTAAAAAAAAACAGCAGCAGTGTCTGCCAATATTTAGAGTTGAGGAATTTCTCCAAGTACGATTTTATTCAAAAAAGGAGTTAATAGCAAGAGGGAGGTCTACGCCAGACTTAAATTGACTACTGCAGCAAAAGTAAACAACATGTTTTCAATCGTTTCAAACAGACTGTTATGAAGAAAAGATTGTCTATGTGGCTGTGCTAACATTCCGCGGCTGTAGGCTACTGCTTGTACCGTTTACTGCGTTTACTGTTTTGCCATATTAGTCTAATAATAAATTAGGTAATCTGGCTTTCATAACTCAGTGCCTAGCCTCTTACTGACATCACTGCTACTAGAAGAAGGAAAACGTGTAACGTTTTTTTGTTTCAGTCAGCTCAGGGGGGCAACGGACATTTTAAAAGGGGCACTGCCCCCTGTAGGCCCCCCGTGTAGAAACCCCATTGGTAGTAAATAAAATGGGTTTCTCTAACGGAATATTGCATAATACATTCACTTTTACATTTTCTTACAGAAATAAAATGTGAATTAACACCATCAGATAAGGGAGTTTATACCCCTTCTGGTAAAACTATCTTTTCAATTGGTGACCTACTGAGGGTGGAATGTAATCAGGGGAACTGGATTCAACAAAGTCGCAAAACTTCGGCAACTGCAACATGTGATAAAACTGGATTTTGGACACCGGGCCGATACCCCCCCGTTTGTGAAGGTACACTTCCCCTGTGAATGGACACCCTCCTGTTCTTTAGTCATGTTACTCAGTACATATAACCATGTTATCTTATTCCAGAGATAAGATGCTTTATTCCACGTGTCCCACATTTAATAATAAATCCATGGAAACAGTCGTACAGGTTGCAGGATTCTGTCACATTTTCCTGTGATGGCGATTATGAGTTAAAAGGCATTGCCAAGGCTCAGTGCACTACGACTGACTGGTCCTCGATTCCAACATGTAAAGGTATTTTGCTTTAATTGTTCTTGTTAATTACCATCATCAGATTAGCTAACCCTAGCTGTGATGTGTTTATGACTTTAAACTTGTTTTATGATTTCTTTCAGAGATTACATGTGATCCAAATGATATAAAACATGCACGCTTTCCACAAAATAAAAATGTATACAAACCTGGAGAAACACTTAAGTATAATTGTTTGGAAAACTTGTCAAAAGAATCTTCTGTCCTATGCACTGAGAATGGGTGGGAAAACAAACCTCAATGTTCAGGTTAGAAGATTTTTTAAATTTTCACTCCATTTGAAAGTTATGAATGGCTGATAGCCTACTATACTATAGCCTACTGTACTATAGCCTGCTGTCCTATAGCCTACTATACTATAGCCTGCTGTACTATAGCCTACTGTACTATAGCCTACTGTACTATAGCCTGCTGTACTATAGGCTGCTGTCCTATAGCCTACTGTACTATAGTCTGCTGTACTATAGCCTGCTGTACTATAGCCTACTGTACTATAGCCTACTGTACTATAGCCTTCTGTGCTATAGCCTTCTGTGCTATAGCCTGCTGTGCTATAGCCTACTGTACTATAGCGTGCTGTACTATAGCCTACTGTACTATAGCCTGCTGTACTATAGCCTGCTGTACTATAGCCTACTGTACTATAGCCTTCTGTACTATAGCGTGCTGTACTATAGCCTACTGTACTATAGCCTGCTGTACTATAGCGTGCTGTACTATAGCCTACTGTACTATAGCGTGCTGTACTTTAGCCTACTGTACTATAGCCTACTGTACTATAGCCTGCTGTACTATAGCCTACTGTACTATAGCCTACTGTACTATAGCCTACTGTACTATAGCCTACTGTACTATAGCCTGCTGTACTATAGCCTGCTGTACTATAGCCTACTAAGGAGTTCATTCATGTTTATTCACAGGGTCAGATGAGTTTACCCAAGTAGACTACCTTTAACTAAACTTGTGTTGTACCATGGAATCTGATATGCTGTGTGTTTATCAGGAACCGACAAATGCAAATCCATTAAAAATGGATTTGTGGTAAAGGGAGACTCAAACTTGTCACATTATGCCTGCAACCGTGGGTACAAGCTACCGCATGCAGGCTGGTGGGATGAAGCGGAATGTAAGGAGGGAATCTGGAAACAACTTAAACCCTGCATCGGTAAGCAGTCAAATATATCCAGTAACTGATGGGTTTGGTGAACTGTATGGTAAACATACGGAGAATAAAAATGGGTGACATGTAACCAAGTAGAATTGACTAAACTCACCCAGTATAAATACCGTTCACTGGTGTCTCCATGTTGCTAGCTTGGTGGCGTAGCTCAGTGGTCCTCAGGGCCCGCTGTCCTGAATGTTCTAGATGTTTCCCTGCTCCAACACACCTGATTCAGATGACTGGGTTGTTACCAGGCTTCTGCTGAGCTTCAGAATGACCGATTCAATTGAATCAGCAAAAGTGGTTCTCCCAACTGGCAAGAACCACTGGTGTAGCTGGTAAAAGCAGTTCATGAAAGATGGTGGGTTACATGTGTCAGGATGGCCAAGATCGAACTGTGGGGTGGGCAAGTGTGGAAGTGCTCCCTGTGACGGGGTGGTTTAACTGAGTTACAATAGATTGAGTTTACACATTAACTATATCAATGCTCTATTTCTAGAAACATCTAGATGTCACACACTTCCTGAAATACCGCACGCAAAAAGTATGGTACAACAGGAGGACGGCTTTACTGGCGTCGTAAAAATTCAGTGTAAAGAGGGATACATGCCTGAGGTAATTTCTATTGAATGTAAGAATGGACGCTGGGAAACCCCACCAAAGTGTTTACGTAAGTACTTCTGAAATTAAAATGTTTTGGGGAAAATTGGACACTTTTGCTTGAATTTAAATGTATTAAAGTCCATGTTCAGTGAATTTTGTAAACACATAAAAAATATAAAAAACTGTATTGCTTAAACACGTTACAAAGACTGAAATATGTAATACTGAATTGTGGAGTTAGATTAACTTTTTCAAAATGTTTGTGTTTCTGATTTTTTGGGCGGGGCTGAAATCAAGCCTCAATTCCGAGTTGATGTCATTACAGCCTACAGTTTGCTAGCTAGCTACTGTATGCCTTTGTGCAAATTCATATTCATTGGATGCGAGAATTTGGGGAAAGGGATAAGACCATTCCACTTCTTCTTAATAAACTACTACTATACTCGGGTAGTCGATCAATGTCCTCTGAATATGATTCTAGCTCTAGAGGACAAAATGTATGTAGGGACGCATCTATTCCTGTTGTGGCGGTATTTGACAGTTAAGTCACAGCTTTCCCGCAAGTGAGCATGGTTTCAGCAGACACGTCCCCAGCGTTTGAGATCTGAGAAAACTGCTTATATTATCAAGATTTTGGTCACTTATTTTAAGTTACTTGGCAATTTTTTCTCATCCAACTTTGGCTTGGTGGTTAGTTGGCCTAACATGTTGCAGTGGTGTGACAAACTGATTTTATTATCACTTTACAGGGACTTAAATATTGGTTTGTTAAGACGTGAGCTGTTGGGCTCCTTGACCAAACAGTAGGAAAATCAACAATAAAACACTGCAACTGAAGTCAGACTTGTTATATGATTCTGACAGGCAGACAGTTAGCCTACATTTAAATGAGTAATTTTAATGTTTTACTCTCACTTATTTTGTTAGGCAAAGACACAACGTGCACCTCCCCACTGAAAGTTGAAAACGCAGTCATTCGGACTGCATTTCAGAGCGGATATGCGGACAAGTCTACAGTAGACTATGAATGTCGCAAGTCTTATAAATTAACAGGAAATAAAACAATCGAATGTACACGTGGAACCTGGAGCAAATCGCCAACATGCGAAGAACAACCAGAACGTAAGTTTATAAAGCATTCAGCCGTTAATGCTGTAGCCTATTATTTTTCAACGGCTGCTAGGTTTTTGTTAGCTGATGTTTTCATGAAAAAAAAAAAGATAGTTTGGGAGTTCGTTTTTATATGTAGACACAGGAATGCTAAGATTGGTCTTTGTGAACTACAGAATGGTCTTCTGATTTATGCTTTTACTTCACCAGCAGATGCAGGAACTGAAGTCTGAGACACCAGCCCCCGACCCAGCATCAACCTTGACCAACACAACCAACCCCCGAAATCAAATCCAACACATCGATCCAAGTCAAACCTAAAAATGAGCCATAAAAGCGCAGCACTTAGAAGTGACCCACATTAAATACCAACCATGTCTAAACTTTTTACTTGTGTAACTGCATAATTGCAAAGCCAAGGTTATAGCCTGCCTGTCTCACCTAAATTAGTGTGATGTCAAATCCCAAGCCTACTGCAGTTAGCAAAAATGAGTATCCTAATTGTACATTTATTATGAAGTTTAGTTAAAAAGTAATTTCAGAAATGTTGTGAGGTATGACAAATGTTTGGGGAATTTAACACCGGCTATTGGCTTGACATGCACAATTATAATTGTTTTACATAGTTGTGAGTAGGCCTACATATTTTGACTTGATGAATAAACATGGACAGTGTTTGAACCCATATGGCGGAACCCATAAGGAGATATGATTGTCACCTGCAAAACCATTTGGGGTGGGGAGTTCCTGGTTCTTACCACACACCTCCATAGAGTGAGAAGTAATTTAAGTTTAGTATTTAAAAGCTAACAGAAAATTAAACAATATGTATATGTACACCAAATGTTTTAATTTCAATAAAAAAGTGGCATTGTACACCCCCCCCCCTAAAAAGTTTGAAACAGTAAAATAAAAAACATTTATCCAAGTATATTAAACAAACAATCATGCCACTGTTGCAAAAGCGTCTGCTACCATCTGAATAGCTCGAAGTGGGTCAACAACATCCTTCAGCTTGTCCTTTCTAAGAACCCAGTCTGGAGCAAATCTGGAACAAGGAGAGATGCAACAAAATATTTTGTAAATTATTGTGTGTGTATGCATACTGTGCAGTCAATTTGTAAGTGAAGTTTGCCCAAATCTGCTCCCAGGCGCACACTAACAAACTAAGATGCACCGTGGGCACACTTACTTGGCCACTGGTTTGTGTTTTTGAGTTGTTGTTGTGTTGAGTAGACTGCAGTTCCTGGAGGCGTTCGTTTTCTGCCTCTCTCTCCGAGCATCCATCTTGTGTTTTCGTGCCGTGAGTGAGTAGATACTTTGAATCCGTTCTACAGCCTTGGGCAGCTTCCTCACCTCCTGAAAAACAGAATTTATAAACGTTTAGACAGTCACCAGGGGCGCCACCATTTTGTCAGCTCACCAAGTAATCATCAACGATGCAAAACTATTTAACCTTACAAAACGTTTTGTAGAAAATATATCAAAAACAATTTTCTTTTATTTTTTTACATTTCAAAACCTTTAAAAAAAAATCCAAAACTTAATGACATTACTTTTCAAAACTTTTTTTACAAAATCATTTTTTTCAACCTTATGAAACTTTTGTCATGTAAAGCATCAAGTCAACAGACGCCGGAATCGTCTCCTGCCAGGAGGTCCTTACCAGGGCTCTGCGCGGGTCCTGCAGGAGCAGAGCCAGAAGGAAACAAGCCTTGGTGAAGATGCTGCCCCCCTTCTCTGCCACCTTGTCTCCAGCCTTCTCACGGTAGATCTGGAGCAGGTCCAGCAGGGTGTTTACCGAGTTCTCCACTGCGTAAACAGCCTCAACGGTCTTATAGTACTGGGGGGTGGGGGGGGCGGGGGAAATAACATGTTAGGATGTTACATGCTACATCTGGGCTGCATGCCCTCCATATTGACAGAATCGTGACACGCTGAACGGAAGCACTGCTACCTTGGAGAGGTTGAGGAGGACCTGGATGGCGAAGGAGATGACCTCCATACAGGGAACGCTTCTGTTGCAGCTCCTGATGAGGGTGAAGATGACCAGGGTGGCTCCACTCTCCACCAGCATCTCACAGCACTCTGGAGAAAGCCTGGTCGCCAACTCTACAGACAGGCAGATGAAGGGAGCTGTTAACCACACCACTCCACACACAATCAGGCCCCTTATCAACTATTCCCATTCAAGTAAAGTTTCTTTCTGTTTAAGGAAACAAAATGGTAAAGAACATGCTTCTTTTATGTTTATAACCATCAATATAAGTGAATGCACTGGTCGGTAGTGCAATTTACTTATTAACTTCATGCAAACAGAGGATAACAACGGGGAACATTGTAAGCATAATACTTGACTGTAAAGACTTTTAACATTCCTTGTGACAAAGAGCTGTACGACAAAAAAAAAGACTTGACGTGCTAAAACACCCACCCAGGTTTTTCAGAGCTGACAGGATGTAAGAGAAGTGTTTGTATTGAAGCAGGTGGTCGATGGCTGTGGAGGTCTTGTGACACAGCCGGTCTTCCTCCTGCGCGCCATCTGAGACCATCCTGAGGCGATGCCTCACGGCCACAACTCTGTGGTGGTCGTGAAGCTTCCTGGAGGCGTGTCCTCGCCACAGCGCCTAGGGTAAGAGGAGGAAACGGATTGAACCAGACTGTCGGCACTTCAACCAAAAGCGACGATCCAGAACATGTAAAAGGTCTGCACTCTCAGTTCAGGAGGTAGAGCAGAGGATAGAGGACAACAAGCTCTATTCCTAGTCATTGGTACGGATGAATACATTCATAACGATATTAAATAAATACATTATATTCCCAGTTTTTTTTTTTTTTTTATAAAAAAATATTTGTTTTCTCAATTTGTCTCTGGATTCCCCCCCCCCCCCACACACACACACACACACACACACACACACACACACACACACACACACACACACACACACACACACACACACACACAACCTGGGCCTTGATGATCCCTCGCTCCACCCTCTGCTGTCGTCTCAGCAGCAGGAACTTCCTGGCGTGCTGCTGCAGGACGCGGGCGGCTCGATGGCGGCGGGCTAACCACCTCCTGGCCGCTCTCTGAGCCGTCACCACCTTCCTCCTCTCCTCCAGGAAACGCCTCCGCTGCTGCCCGGCTCGTACCCACCGCTGGGGAGGGGGGAAATAGGCCGCCGACTGACTTAACACATGCTCAACGCTTCCAACCTCTACCAGGTCTACCACCGCCACAACAACAAACCCCCATCATCAAGAGCATGTATGGCCTAACCCTAACCCAGGGCGACATTTCAGGTGCGGGGTGAGGAGTACCTGTATGCGGACAACTGAGTGGATCTGCCTCCTGGCTGACTGCAGCGCCCAGTGCGCCCTGAGGCCCTTCTGGATCCTGACGGCACAGAGGTGATGGAACACAGCCGCAGAGAAGCGCAGCCTCCTTCCTGCTGCTGCTGCTGCCAGCACCTGGAACACACGTGGGGAGAAAACTAATGGCGCGGGGAGAAAGATGCGAGCGAAGCCATTCGGTCCGTTGTGGCAACACTGCCGAATATCTATAAACTAAAGCTGGAGCAAAAACGAGTTTTGTTGGTGGCCATGATATTGTGGCCCTCCTCCCCACGGGAGGACAGTAGGGGTGAAGGAGTTGGCTAAGGCGAATGCTAGTGATTGGTTGTGGCAGATCAGAGTGGCTCTGGGCAGATCCAATAGTTTTAAACTTCAACAGAGTACACGCCTACAAGGCAGTCAACGCTTGTCAAAGGAGCGAGGCCAGACTCTCTGTACAAATGAAAGGTACAAGAGTCTGGTTAGGACCAGGCTAGTAAGGGTTAGCAACGGCGTCAGAACAGATGCGATGAAACATGTAGTAAAAAAAAAAAAAAAAAAAAAAGAGTAGTTACCCGTCGGTTGGCCAACCAGCTACGCCAGCATCTCTGCAGAGTCACGGCGGACTGTCTCACTCGGGAGAAGTCCTCCCTCTCTCTCCTGGCCAGCTGTGCGGCCCTGAACCTCGTCTGTAGGACGACCGCGGCTTCTCTCTGCCTCTGGTACGCCCTTCTCTGGATCCAGCCGTGATACACCGACTGGATGCACAGGGCAGCCTTTTGGACCTACGGAAGGAAAAGAGAAGAGAGAAAGCAGACGTGTTGGTGTCAACGACGACCATGTTTTTAACGACTCTGGAATCGATCTGTTCTCACTTCGCCAGGTTGTCATACCATGAGCTGGCTTTGTCTTTCTCTGTGGCCTCTCCATGCTGCCTGGATGGTGACAGCTGAAGCCTTCTTTCTCAAGAAGTTGTGACGGTCTTCTTGGGCCTTAACGGTCTCCCTCCATCTGCGCTGAAGGACCAGGGCACTGTGTCGAACCGTCAGGAACCTGAGAGGCACGACAGACCTTATAGTTACTCTGAAGACCTCAAGATAAACAAGATTATCATAGCATTAAGAGCTTCTTAACGAATCTGGGAAACCCGGCCATTACTTACAATTACTTGTAAATTACACAAACTTTACACAGATTGCCCTTTTACGAGTACAATTATGCCTACAACATACGGACCAAAAACAGTTGCCTTTACCTTTTGCGAAGGAGATTTGTCTGTATACATCTGTGGACCGTTGCAACTGCAGCCCGCATATCCACAAGCTTGCTTCTGGCTTGCTTCCCTCTAAACCAAGACTGAAAAACACAGACGAAAGCAAAATGAGAGGGATTGTAAACATCACAGAAGTTCTCGGTATGACAAAAAGGTAGGGCTCTCCAAAAACGACATGTTAATTCACCTGTATAAGAACAGCCGACCGCTTCACGGCAAGATACTTTGCTCGTTCTCTCCGGTGGAGAAGGTGGGCTCTGTAGTGCTCCTGTATGAGAGCAACAGAGGTCCTTTGTTGACGGAGTCTCTGCCTATCTACCATCCCACGGTAAAAGGCCTGTCCAAAAAGAATCAAAAACATTTCAATCAATTCCATCATTTTTCCATTTCAGGACTCAACATTTCACACAACAGAAAAAAGTATGTGCATGTCGGAGTGAAGACATGCCCACACACACACCTGAATAGTGACGGCACTTTTCTTGATTCTCTGATACCGTCTGAACGCAATGTGACCGCGCACTCCGGCCTGGAGTTTCTGGACATCTCTCAAGGTCTTCAGGTACACTGATCGCTGCTCTCTCTGCGCTCGCAGTCCTCTGTAGCTCTTCTGAAGAGTCAGGGCTGCTTGTCGCCAGCGCTGAAACCTCCGCCGTGCTGCCCACCTCCTGCAGTGGGACTGCAACGTCACTGCGCTGGACCTCAACTTCAAATACCGGCTCCTCTGCACGACCATGTGCAGCACCGACTGGACCTTAACGGCTGCCCGTTCGCGTTTGGCCAGCCGTCGGGCAAGTGTGCCGCGGACCGCTGCCTGGAGGGTCACCGCTGCTCCTCTGACTGCCGTGTAGTCCAGGCGGGCTTGGCGGCCCAGCCTGCAAGACCTGTACCATCTCTGGACCGTGACGACGGACGCCTGCATAGCGGTGTAACGTGTTCTGGACCGGTGTCTTCTGAAGGCCGACTGAATCACCACGGACGCGGCTCGTTCCTTCAGGAACCGTCGACGCCTGACGCTCATTTGAAGGAAGGCCTGGATCTTCCTGGCTGCTTTCGTCCGTGTTGCCAAGCGCCTGGCTTGCATCCCCCTGAATGACGCCTGAAGGCAAGTCACAGCACTTCTGATCCGCAGATATTTCTCCACCTGCACGTGCCTCAGTTTCTGAGCTCTAAACCTCTGCTGAAGGACGGCGACTGCCCAGCGCTGCTTTCTGAAAGCATCCTGCTGCTTCTTCATCCTGTAGTTGGCCTGAATGACAGTGGCGGCTCGATGCATCTTGGAGACTTGACTTCGGTCACGGATCCCTCTGAAAGCTGCCTGGATGACAACGGCAGAACCTCGAAGCTTCAGGAACCTGTCCCTGTCTAGCCTGCCTTGAACACACAACCTGAAGCGTCTCTGGAGGATGACAGCAGACAATCGCATGGCCTGGAACTTGACCTGTGCTCGGTGTCTTCTGAAAGCAGCCTGGATCGTGGTCGCAGCTTGATGCTGAAACCCGATCTCTCTCCTAGCAAGCTGACCTCTGTATGTAGCCTGCAGGAGGACTGCAGCACGCAGCATGTTCAGGTAGTGTTGCCTCTGAAGTTTAGCTGCCAGGGTGGCCCTGTATTGTCGCTGAATGACAAGAGCAGAAGACCTCAACGCAAGATACCGCTTGCGCTCCACATGGGCCCTATAGCATGATTGGATGACTCTGGCAGATTCGTGCAACCATTTTACAGCACGTCTGGTTATTATTCCACGGAATGCAGACTGTAAGACAATTATCGCTTTTTTCTTTGCGTTCAGAGAAAGCATTTCCCTTTCCACTAGTTTGTTGGCTCTGTATCTGACTTGCAGTGTGCTCGCAGCCCACAGCATCCTCTTGTAATGTGTCCTAATCTGGTGCATTCGTACGTGCGATTGAATAGTTATGGCAGCCATACATTCAGTCCGCAACCTCTGCCGGTCTATCCTCCCCCTGTACGCTGCCTGAAGAGTGATTGCAGCCCTTTGCTTCAAAAGATACTCCTTTCGTTCTTTCTGTCCAATGGCAACGGCTCTGTATCTCTGCTGACAGAGTACAGCTGCCGACCTGACTGCAAGGAAGCATTTCCTTTCCATGCGAGCGAGGAACCACCTCTGGATGACAACGGCCTTCGCGTGCATCTCGGCAACCGCCGTCCTGACCCTGTGGCCACGGTAGGCTGACTGGATCTTCACAGCGGCTGACCTCATCTTTCCGTACCGCCACACATGGTGGTCTCGAAGCCTGCTGGCCCTGTAGCGCTCCTGGACGATGATGGCGGCACACTTTGTGGCGAGGTAAGAAACCCGCACCTTGAACATCCTGAAGTAAGCCTGGAGGACAGTTGCGGCTCTATGCCTCGTGCTCAGGTCTCTTCGGACTCTGGATCCTCGATAAGCCGCCTGGAGCTTCAGGGTAGCTCTCTTCAGCCGACAGTACTGCCGATGTTGCGACCTGCCCGCCAAGTGAGCTCTATAGCGACTCTGAAGGATTATGGCTGCACTCTGCAGCAGCAAATAACGCCTCTTACAAATAAAGGCTCTCACCGATGATTGAATGAGTGTAGCTGCCTGGTGTTTTCTCTTCAGTTCTGTTCTTACTTTCATACCACGGAGTCCCGCCTGGAGAGAGATGACAGCATTCTTAACCTGAAGGTACTCCGCTCTCCCTTCCCTTCCTGCTTTGAGAGCTCTGAACTGACGTTGTATCAGCAAAGCAGCCTCTTTTCTCGCCCTAAAACGTGACTGCGCGGCATGCCTGCGGTAATTGGCTTGAAGTATGGTGGCACACTTATGAAGCTGCTCAATTCTCTTCCGTTCGACCCTCCCTCTCCAGACAGCTTGTATTTTCAGTACGGAACATCTGAGCTCCTCGTAACTCTTTCTTGATTTAGTTCCCAACAACTTGGCTCTATATTGCTGCTGGATAGCAACCACTGAGCTTTTTAAAACGTTGAATCTCTGATGGGCTATAAACTTCCGGAAGTTTGCTTGGATCACAGTCGCCGCTCGATTCCTCTCCTTCATCATCCTACGTGCAACGTGCCCGCGATACATCGCCTGTATCGTTACGGCCGCGCACTTCATCTCCAGAAACTTCAGTTTCTCCGCGTCTCTGAGCAGCGAGGCCCTGAACCTGCGCTGGATGACGACCGCGGCTCGTCTCGTCCTTTCCAGCCGTCTCCTGACCGCGCTACCCTTGAACGCACTCTGGATGATGGTAGCCGCGTGGTGTTTCTGTTTCAACACCTGCAAGCGGCACCTCTGCTGTTGGCCTCTGTACCAGGTCTGAATAAGAACAGCACTCAGTCTGACGGACACGTAGCGACAATGACACGCGTGCATTCTGAACCAAGACTGAATCTTCAAAGCGGCAGCGTTTCTTCGGGCCGTTTTGGCGCTGCGCCATTTCCGAAAAGCGGCTTGAATCACAGAGGCGGCGTGGTTTTTAATCTGGAACTTTCGTTCCGTCCAGTTCCGGTAACTTCTCTGGATTTGGATGGCTGCCGTTCTCAGTGCGAGATAGTTTTCGCGCTCTTTTCTTCCGTTGATCCGGGCCCTCGTGTGTTTCTGGATCACTGTCACTGCCCACCGCATCATTCTGTAGTCAGAAACTGCTCTCTTCATCCGCCAACAGGCCTGCAGCACTATCACCTGTGATCTTAAAGACAGGAAGTTTTTCCTGGCGATATACCTCCTCCATTCTGCCTGTAAGATCAGAAAAATTCCAATGAGTGCATTGTGCAAAAAAAAAGAATACTATATACCGGCATGAGGGGAGGGTGCGTTTCTGTTGACAGAAACATGAACATACTTGAATAGCTGTGGCCGAGGCAGACTGGAGCCCCCAGAGGTTTGCCTTCCTCATCAGCGTTGCCGTGTTCCGGGCGGCGTAGCCTCTCCAGGCAGCCTGGAGCCTCACGGCGGCACGGCTCCGTTTCCTCGCCCTCCGTCTCTTGAGGAAGTTTCGTACGTGCGCCTGAATCTTTGCAGCCGCTACGTTTCTTTCCTGCGAGGGGGAAAGGTTCGGTTTGTCATCCATCGGGTGCCATCTTCACAAGACGGATCAGTCCCTCGGAGGGGAGAGGGTGTAAAAACAAACCTGGTATGTTTCCAGATCCTTCCACAGTTTGTGTTTTCTCCAAGCACCCTGAATGACGCGGGCCGCTCTCGTCTCGTTCCTGAGGTCCAGGAGACGGGTGCACAGGAACGATAGGTAGGACATCACCACCTGGAGCACGTTGAAAAAGGTTACAAAAGCATCACATTACGAACACGAACAGTGCAACGTTCCTGACTATCCCTGTGGACACAAACGCATTCAGAGAGTTGGGGGAGCCCTGTCGTAAATCAGAGATAGGCTGCTGGGCCCGGGTTCAAAAGGTAAAGAGGAGAGAGGAGAGGGGAGAGGAGGGGGGAGCTGTGATGGTGACTGAGACGGAAGACTATGGCTTGCTTTTCTAACCTTCTCATTGGGTATGGTGTTGGACATGTCAGCTGGGTTGATCATTGCTGGAACCCCCCCAAGGAAAGACACTGCAGCGTTGACCAATCGGAAGTTACTCTTCTCATTATCCAGAAGTTCTTTAAATTCCAACATGGGCGAGTCTGGGACTAACGTGAGGAATACAACTTATCAGTTTAAACACTTCACATCAGCCCGTCGCATCGTTCAGGCAATCGCAATAGTTAATATGCATAAGCATCAACCGAAACTGTAAAATGTTGAGTCAAACCATTACCGTTCTGCGTTGTGGGCCAGGTGTCAAAAGAATTGTCGGAGTCGCTGGAAGAGCAGTTGAGCTCCAGGCGGCCACGTGAAGAGCACTCGACAGTCTGAGTGGTGCTCTGAGAGACCCTGTCCAGGGCCAGCTGGCTAGGATGATAGTGGTGGATAAGGTAGCAAAGCGCCCGACCATCCGAAAACGACACAGAAAAGTTCTCCACCTGCAAGTTTTTTTGTGACAGATTTAACAGAAATAACAGAGTTGTCTACAGTTTTTTGTAAGCTCTCTCGCTTTCTATGAAATATAACTACAAATATTTATAATATTGTATGTTGTGAATACACATTCACAATATTATGTTTATATTGTATAACAATACCAAATTGCGATTGAAATATTTTACTTGGCTAACTTGCCTTCAAGTTGTAGAAGTCGCAGACAGCATTGACCCAGTCCATCAGTAAAGTGATCTTCTGGCTGCTGTGCTTGAACGGTGAACCAGCTTTGGAAACGGTCTGCTCTACAACCTTGTCAGCTTTCAATGATGCCAGTTTCTGCTTGACACTCCAGGCGCGTTTCAGAAAACCGATCTCCTCCCTCAGTTTCTCCTCATCTAAAAGCACCTCCACCTAAAAAAAGCAGTATTCTTTATCATAATTATTTTTCTCATATTGTACATTTGTTTTTCAAATATATTTCAGTACTTGTTTTATCTACTTACTATGTTTATTGTTATGCACCAACCTACCAAAGTGAATTCCTTGTATGTGTAAACTTAGCCTTACTTAGCAAGAAATCAAACTCTGATTGAAAACATACTCTCCTCCCCAAACCTCAGTAACCCTAACTGACACCAGGCAGCAAACAAACCTGGAAAGCAAAGATGATCTTCCACAGAAGGCTCAGCGTTTTTTCCCGGTGTCCATCCACAACATCTCTGGAACTAATGACAACATCTGGTAGAAAACCCACAGAAACACCGCTCAGTCGTTTTTCAAATTTTTAAATACTTTTCCGTCCACGCAGATCCAAGTACTGTAAAATGCCACCGTCGCCCTAACCTTACCATTATCCTTTAGGTCGACGCCTTTGGCTATCAACACCTTCAGGGCTATGTCTACGTTGTGGACCTTCTGCAGACGGCTGATAGCAGGCATCCTCAACTTCTGGGACAGACTCCAATCCTGGGTGAACAGCTCCATCACTCGTCTAAAATGAAAACACAAATTAGAAAATACTCACACGAGAGACGGACTGAACTGCGGTACATGAGGGAAGACCACTTACACTAGCCGGATTCCACATTTCAAGTCGGTTGCCAAGTTCTTGACGGCAAAGTTGAATTCGTCCAGGGGGGTCTGCGTGTGGGAGACGGGGAGGCCCAGATACCCCATGTGTCGGGGCAGGATTCCCTCCCCACTCAGGAAGTCCCTGGAGAAGGCCAGGAGTAGATCCTTGCTCGTCTAGGAATGAATACAGAGCCGAGAAAACTAAGAACAGCCTCTACAAACATCTTTGATGGGTGGTTGCAGGGTTATGACACTCTGAACTGTAACACAGCAATAGAACAACTGAAGCGCACACACACTCACGAGATATACATATACGTTTGATCTGTCTCTCTCCCTCTGTGTGTGTGTATACGTATTGTCTTTTGATCAAGTTCAGCTCGGTATCTGCCTACTTTGAACTCTGCATCCTTGCAGAACAAACAGGGGTCATGCTCGATCATCCTGGACTCCTTAGCCTTGTCCAGAAAGCAGACCAGCAGAAGCAGCTTCTTCAGAGTGAAACGGGACAAGGCCTCTTCGTGTCCTGAGCAAACAGGAACAACACGTGTTACCTTGGAGACAGCAGGGTTACAAAGCACTGCCCAACACCAGATGTGGTTCAAATCCACAGAATACAAACCACCACGAATAAGGGGAAAATACAAATTAAGAATGTGAATGTATCCTTTGAATGCACAAGAGACTAATTACCATCTTTGTAAAGATTGGGGACTTTAGCGTGTCTGAACTGTGCAGCGATGTCTGGATTCCAAAGGAGGCGTCTCAAGATGAACAAGGCCAGGCCCAAGACGTCACTGTTACTCTCCAGCGGAATCATCTCTCCATAGATCGTCTAAAAAAATAAAAACATTATAAAATAAAGCATTGAATAAATGACCACGAATAACAGACCACATCAGCGGTAAGAAACAAAAGATATGAATCTCAGACAAACCTCCAGACCAATCCGGAGCCAGAGAGGGTTGTAGGAGAGAAGCCAGTTTAGGACTTTTTGACGTTCCCCTACAAAACGAGAAGCACAAACGCTTGAGTTCACGCTCATGTTGTGGTTTCAAACGCGGACATAAAAGCATAGCCTGCCTGCGGTACTAAAGCAGTTTTACAGTAAAAAAAAGTGAATCTCCATCTTCCTGTCCAGTGTTTACCTATGTCCTTCCAGAGGTGACGGTCTTTGCGCACCAGTAACCTCTTGGCCTCCACCTCCAGCTCCAGCCTCTGGATAGCTTTGATCATCACCTCCGACGTGAAGAGCTGACAGGCGGAGCGACGAAGACGGTTCAGACGTCGGCGGGCCGTATACGTGCTGAAGGACATCTCCTCTTTGGTGGGGGCCTTGGGCACACTAAACCTCTCATCGCTGCCCATCGCCAGAGAGAGGGCATTCACTGAAACACACGGTGGGAAGATATATGCTGTGAGTGATTGAACTCGATTTTTGTGATGTGTAGCCTCGACATGGCATGCTAGTCTACTGTCGTTGCGGAACACAGAAGACTTCCTTTCCATCTTAAGCTTGTTACCTTTAGTGACCTCGGTGTTGACCTTGAAGTCATCTGGAGTAAGTACGTAGTTCATCCACCAGGTGAATCCTCTTTCTTGCTTCTCGATCCACCTCTCATCGTAGAACATGTTCTTAGCCGCAAACGGCATAGGGTGCCTTGGGATGGCTGCAAGACACAAGAGTTGCTAGTTGCACGTCACTAAACTAAGCAGTACCAACACACGCCAATACAAGAGATTTGTCACTCACCTGTTTGTGCAGGCTTAATGAAGGTCAGTGTGGACTGGGCCACAGCTACGACCTTTGCCTTCCTGACAGATGAAGCACCAAATGACTTCAGAGAAGTACCTGTAATCAAAAGGAGTCAAATATGAGTATCATCTATTAATATGCATATATGTGTGTGTATGTATGATACTGTGGATCAACAAACATTGTGGGTCACATACTCTGAACGGTAGCTCTGGAACTTTGCCGTCTGCTTGGAGCAGGCGTCACAGACCTGGCTCCTACCAACGAAGAAGAGAAACCGGATCGCAGAGAGGCTGAAGGAGAAAACACAACAATATTGAGCTGATGTAATACGTTGGGGTTATCATGGCTTTGCCTCAGTAAACAAAGGCTCTTTTTTACTGACCTGCTGGTCTCGGCTGTTTCTGAGCAGAACTCTTCCTCACATCTAGACTTCTCACCGCAGTTGACTTCCTGCTTCGTTTCTCCTGCACCATTTTCTCTGTATCCTCCACTTTCTCAACATCCTTCAGAAACTCATCGCTTTTCCTTTTTTTGCCCCGTGTCACGACATCAAACCGGCTCTGGCAGCGGACAGGAAACAGATCCTGATGGACAGGAAGCTGTGCTGAAGCGAACCCAGACAGAGGTGCTCCATGGGCCAGCTGGTTATTGTCGTGGTGTTGAGGGGTGACTGGTACCCTGAGCAGAGGAGGGCTGAGAGAGAATGAGACTGGGGCAGGATCATTTAAAGGAGTCAGGCTTACAGCTACTGGGTCCATGGCCTCCAGCGAGGTGCAAGTAATGCTGACATTATTGCGTTGTCCGTCTGAACTACTGTTGGAATCGATGACAGGAAGGCCCGGGGTGCCTGGACTTGAGTCAGAGCGGCTCCCCGCATCTGTGATCTCCAATGTTTTCTCCAGAAGTCTTCGTCTTGAGGTTTTTATTTTCCTCTCCCCCTGAGGTCTCTCTACCAGGGCCGGGGCTGCTCGGCTCTTGACCACGGTAGCAGAGGTAAAAAGAACCTTCTTGGCTTGAAAAACGTTGCATCCCGCCTCTATTCTAGGAGCGACTAGGTCGTCAGCCTGACCAACTGCCAATTTTGGCTTGATGAAGAAGGTTAGCCTCGGCTGTGCAGCGTCCGATTCACTGGGGCTATCAGGTATTCCATCAGAGCCGCAACCTGCGATTCCGTTACCTGATTCTAATGAGTCCGAAAAATCAAAGCTCGAGCATGCGTCGGGAGGGCTTCCGTCAACAGCTGCAGTCAGATCAGAGTCGATCATCGCCAACGCATCTTTGACTGTAGGAACTCTGAGACCAGCCTCTGGTAAAGCACCGACAGCGACACCGACAGGGATTCGCATAGACTCGATGTGAGGCATCAGGTTCTTCAGTCTATCTGGTGTGCCCACAGGCGATAGCGTCTTGTTGAGCACTCTTGCCATGTCTCTGCGTTCAGACGGGAAGACGGGTCCGCCGAGGACACCTGCCGTTCCAGTGGGGTCGCTAATCCTGATCCTCGGCACCAGGGGAACACCAGGGGAACTCGTAAGGTCGCCATCTCTGTTCACTTCATCCAGAGGCTGAGATGTTCCCTTACTGACAAGGGCGCAGATGCTCTGCGGCTCCAACTTCTCCGTGTCGTCGTGGGCGAGAACAAACCCTGACGGGGGTCTCGCTCTAACCGGGACCACATCGTTGAGAGAGGAGAGCGGGCTCCGAACTCTCCCCCGCCTGTACTGTGGAGTTTGAGGCACCTGAAAGGTCTTGTTGGATGCCTTTCTCTTCAGAGAAGATTCTGGAGTTCTCTTGACTCTGGAGGGCGCCGGGAGACCGGACACCTTCTTGTTTTTGATCGAGTCCCACAGACTCTTCTGAAACAGACGATGGAAAGGCACATAACGAGTTAACTAACAGTTAAGTTCCTCATCAGCGAACCTGTTAGCTACAGATAACGTGAAACATTTGTTATTACTAAGTGAATAACGAGACACTGTGACACCTTTTTTTTCTTGGGTGCATTTGCTCTGCCGAGCAAAACGGCTTGATGTTTAACAACGCCATTGGCAACAAAGACGATGAGTTCTCTGACCCCGCCTTCCTCTCCAGGTGTCCATGTTATAGTTAAATCAAATACGTCTCCAGGCTGTGGGGAAAAAAAGTTTTAAAAAACAACAACCCTTTTGCATTTACAATGGTTATAATCGCCATGAAAGCTTGCACAGACAAGGAATTTACTTTGGCAAGAAGGTGATTCAACATTTAGGAATCTTAACTTGAATAAGGTACTCTAAAGTCTGACTAATCTTAAGAATGAAAATAAAGAATATGACACATAAAATGGCCATAATAATGTTACACAATACATTTCGATAAAATGTAAATATATTTATATATATTATGAATGGTTCGTTAACCAGATTTTTAAAAATAAACATCCACACCAAGAATTGCGTTAGCCCCACCATAAAACAAGCAATTTACATTTTGGGACATGTCAAGTTCAGTTTGGGACGATTAATTTTGCACTTTGGGACGGTACTGGGACAGTTACGAAAAAAGTTAGTTGCGAGCCCTGCATGTTTGCTTGCTTGGTACGCTGCAACCAGCGGAGTATGATGTGCATGCAGGAAATTGGGAAGAACAGGTACAACTGTAGATAGTTTTTAGGCTATGATACTAACCTCGCACATAAAGTAGGCTAAATAAAATACACCCTTTTATTTACCAAGCAACCAGCAACGTATCAACTCAGAAAACTAACGCTATATAGCCTATACAACTACAAGTAGGCTACTGTAATGAGTTGAAATGATGAAAACCTTGAGGACAAACATTCTGCTCAATGTAGCTCTGGTCTGGACTAGTGCTAATCACAATGGAGTTACAGGCAAAAGCTCAATATTATTTATTGCTCATCATAGGCTTCAGTGTAAAAAAAACATAATTGTTAGATATCTGTAATAAAATGCTACAGTAGCGAAACTTGACAACTGATTCCAAAAGAACATTAGAATATGCAGTGAGCTACTACTGTATGGGCATTAGTCTATTAAATAGGACGACATACAATAGCGGTCTGTGATGCATCCGTTTTCAATCGGTTTAACTACATGTAATTGGCCTGTAATATTTTATATGACGAACAATATACTCACACAGGAGCAGCTAGCTTAGCTCTAGCGTTAACCGTTAGGAAGTTCAAGGCAAATCATGAATGACGCGTGTTAGTGCTGGCTTGAGTCGACTGCTAGATCAGTAAGCTAACGATAGAGACATTTCTTTACCTGAATGTTAAAAATTGTTCTGTCAACGGAAAACCCTTTTGCAGATGCGATCTTATTCACTGTAACCTCTGTAGCTCCATTGTCAGAATCCGGATTCTCAACTCGTAGGACGACCGATTTCGAAGAACCTATCTTTACCGATCCAAATGTCACGAACGGTGCCCTCGAGAACTGCACTAGACTCAAAACTGGTAGTTCTAGAAAACCAGTGTTTTCTTTGTCACAAAATAATGTTGTGGTTTCTTCTGGCTTTATTGGACTAAAGTCCAAAAATTCTCCTATCCGTAATGGCTGAGCCATGACGTAAAAAGATGTTCGTAAACTACCTAGAGTCGCTAGGTAGATACTGCTACTGACTCTTCAACCTGCTCTAAAACCTTTCAAAGTTTGAATTTTCTCTGAGTTCTCGACTCATCCAATTATGTCAAACTGGGAAGTTGACGAACCAATTGCTGCAGGGTAAACAATATGCAGCCTATAGGAAATCCGCAACGTGTTTAAACGGACAGTTTGCTGGTACGCAAATCGGCGCTAGGGGGCAGGGAGGCGACTTTATTCACTGTCCAACTTGAAATTCAAAAGCATCCTTACAAATAAATCGACAGTGTGGTGGTAGGTATGTCATTAAGTGGCATGATGTAGATATGTCTGTATGACATAACTGAGGGTTGGAATAATCAGTTAAAACGGGTTTAAGTAGGCTGTTTTTATTAAGTTTAGTGTAATTTATATAAACCAGTCCTTAAGTCAGCACATCAGAGTTGAATTGAGACTTAACTAATGACTGTAGTTGTCACATTTACCGTCATTAGTTTATGTGAGTTTGCTGGTCGATTCCGTTTTCTTAGTTTAGTTGCACCAATTTGAAAGACGGAAAATCCTCGAGATAATTGTATTAGATCCTATAAGACCTCGTCATTCTTTCATCCTTTTTTAATCGTTGGGTTCAAGAAGGTATTAATCTAAATGAACTCTCCATGACAAGTTCAAGCTATTGAACAAAATCCGATTTCCAATTGACTTTAGGATCACGTTTGAGCGAGGATCGAGTACCAGCGTTGAGCCGATTGGCGCGCCACACAGCGCCCATCAGCGATTGGTGCGTTGGGAAGAGATCACAAGAACAGCGGCAGCGGTTGACAACACACAGGACATGGCACAAGGACAGATATGAGTAAAACGTATCGACCAGGATGATTTCTCATTACGAATATGGATCTATTGCCGTCTAACTGGTTCAGATTATTTTCATGTGCTGTAGGCATCATATTTCTCATCACACTGATAAATGGTAAGTTCAATTGTTCTCTCGTTTGTTTTGGGGGTGGTGAAAACTGAAATAGTTTGTATTATATTTAATCATAAGTTTTATTGTCACTGTATTCAACATCATGTTTGATGGAATTTCATCAGATATGGATATAACCTAAATAAAAGTTAATAATAATACTAATTTCCATTTGAGGCATTGATTGGTAAATTACATTAATTTAACATATTTGTTTATGCTTTAATTTAAAATATTTCAGCAAGGGAGTCTTCACTGTGGTCATGTCGATAAAGCTCCAATACTCTTTATATTGTCTTTCTACTTTTCAATATTGGAAAATAAATCAAATGTTGAACTATATCATGGTGGTGGAGTGTGGTTGAATGATCACTGGTATGTTTGCAACCCAATGCTGTTTTTCATGATATAAAATGCTCTCACATAAAATATTAATGCACTTTGCCAGCAGACTCTAGAACATGTTCTGCACTGACCGGACACAGTAATCAGTTGTCATATTAACAAAATATCGGCAGGTACAGTGGTACAGTCTGGGTATTGAGTAATATAGCTTGCATGGCTAGAATTATTTACGTAAGATTGTATGGTGACATCATTGCTCTCATTCAGAACTGAAGGCAGGATTTAAAAAGGACCACAGGAGCCAAGGAGAAGGGACAAGTAACAGATCAGACAATAGGGGCCAACGTAAGCCCCCATGGGGGGTAGGACCTCGGAGGGGAGCAGGGAGGGTGCACATGCATCCCAGTAACTCACTAAACGCCCACAAACGTGTTCAACATGTTGTGTTATCACCAGTAATACAACCAGCAGCTATCCATCAGAGGTGGTCAGGTCTTGTACACGTGAGCTAAAGAGAGGCCCTCCCTCCCTTTAGAGATCGCGCTGGACAAAGAGCTATACTGGGCATTAGCATATGAAAGAAGCCTAGCATGGTGTGGAAAAGGGATGTCTGGTTGGACGATCTTGGGATTGGAACGCACGGTTACAGCAACAGGCTGTTTCTTTTTTTTTGGAACTACAACCCCAACACCTCCAACCGACCCCCTGGAAAGGTTCCCAAACGGATCATGCTGGGATGGAGTCTAGACACTCCTAAGCTACTCATGGTCAAATGGGAATCCTCTCTGTGAGATTGAAATGTACCCCCTTAATCTATAACCACATTTAGCAGAGACAGAAACCATCCATGAAATGGTAATGCCAAATAAATTTATGATCCATAACTAGTGTATACTTGCAGTGGTTGTGGATCAGAACCACGAAACAGTTCCTACATACATATACTATATTATCAACACGTCTGTCAGATACAGGGTATGAATACGCATTATAGTCTTACTGATAGCTGGGTTTGAATAACTGAATTGAATGAACTGATTCCCTAATTAGTATGTGTGGTAGTGTGCTTCTTCCCAAACAATAATTAGAAAGAGCTTAACGCGTTGCTGGCAGTCTGTCACGTTGAGACAAAGCCCCGCCGATACGAACGACAGCGTGTGCTTCACATTCTTCACTGTATGAATCATGTACTGATGAATGTCCACAAGTGACTGACTTCTGTCTGAATGCGGTCGCCATGGCGATGGAGCGAATGCAGAGATGGAGCCGTGGTATTGGTTGCCATGGAGGCGAGCCGTGATGCTCTTTGTGAGGCCTCTTAAGTTTGTAAGCGTCCTTGTGCAGAGAGAATGAGTGGAAGAAGGCCATTTTTTTGGGGGGGGGGGGGGGGGGGGGGGGGGAGGAGGGGGAAGGGTGCATTGTGTGACAATTCAAAGCACAAATCTCCTCTAGGCAGAATGCTAAAATGATCGACTGTTTGGAGCTAGAGCACGCCTCTACTGTGTGTATACCGGAGTTATATTTATTCAATACACCATGGCAAAACTATTAGGACAGAGACTTCAGTCCTCATAGTCAAATAGTATTTGTATTTGATCCCCCCCAAGTATTTGATCCCCCCCAAGGTCAATGATGCCATGTGACACTTCCTGTGTTCAGGTGTGCCGGCCAATCGGACGGACGACCCGTGCTCTCCTAACCCGTGCAACAACCGTGCCATCTGCCGTAGCCGTGGTGACGGCTACTCGTGTTTCTGCGTGCCCGGCTACCAGGGCCGGCTCTGCCAGCTGGAGGTGGATGAGTGTGCGTCCCAGCCATGCCGCAACGGGGCTACCTGCGTGGACCAGGTGGGCAGGTACAGGTGTACCTGCAGCCCAGGATACACAGGTGAGAAGGAAGAAGTGTTCATCCACTTCCTGTTTAAGATGAGAAGCAGGGGGGCTGAGGGGATTAGCATTAAGCATACAGTATATTAGTACAATGGTTTTTAACCAATCGGATTAACAGTTTTAGTTACAATAAGTGTATGACACTAGACAAGGATCCCATCAAGTGACCTTGATCCAACTTTACTCCTAGTCCTGTTAGCAGACCTTGTATGTCCACTAACTTCAAATGGGAGATCATTTGTGATCACTGTTCGGTCGTGAGTGGGATAGCTGGGATTTATGCTGTTGGTAGACAAGAGTCATGCTCAGGAAAGCTAATCGCTACTTCATCCCAGCTCTATCTAAAAGAACATCTTACTGTACCATACTTTACGATAAGGTTAAATGCCTTGCTAATTTCAGATCGAAGATCTTGTTAAATCTGCGCAGTCATGTGACCCGTCGGGGCAGGGAGCTTTGTGGTAGGCTACACTCCACCATTAGGACACTTCAAATAGAGAAGCATATGTTCAGGAGTAAACTGACAGATGACAGTGGAGTATGCACAACTCGCTGCTCTAATACATACAAGTACCATGGCAAAAACCTTTTTAAAAGTTAGATAATGTTGAAAACGTATGTATATTAAGGCAAATAAATGTCAAAACGTTGTTTTCTTCAGTGTTTTTACGCATCAATAACGGAATGAACTAGAATCACACGGCCATTACAATTGGACAAAATAAATACAAAGAATAGTATAGGGCTGCAAAATGTTCAGCCCACAGGCAGCAACATCTTCAGTAGAGAACAAAGTGCTAAATGAATTGCTGGGTTTTCGGGAAAGACAGAATCTGATGTGGCCCAAATTCCTCCATTTTGGGCTCTGATGTTTCCAGGTGCCACCTGTGACCTCGAGATAGACGAGTGCCGATCACAGCCATGCCTCAACGGCGGCAGTTGCCGTGACTACATCAACAGCTTCACGTGCAGCTGCCGGCCCGGTTTCCAGGGAGACCGCTGTGAAATAGATGTGGACGATTGCAGAGAGCAGCCGTGTCAAAACGGGGCCGTCTGTACCGACGGGATAAACAAGTAAGGCACCTTGAGTTTTGGGATATAATAACCGAGAGAGCGAGTAACATTTTCAGTCACCGTTTGTCAGTGATAGAAAAGGTCAACTTGTCAAATTAATTTTTGCTAAAAAAGGTTTAAATAATGTGTCAGATACAGCTGTGACTGCTCCCAGACCGCCTTTATGGGGCAACACTGTGAAATCCCGGCCCCGCCATGCAGGTCTCAGCCCTGTCTCAACAGTGCCACCTGTGTGGAGAATAAGGGCAATTACACCTGTCGCTGTTGGCCAGGTACAACCTTAACACAGCCCTCCACAGCAGACACAAACAGAGCGTATACAGGAAGACACTTTACCTAGTTGTGTTCAAATATAGCCCCTGGCAGAATATAGGCCTACTACACTTTGAGGAAAGGAGACAATAAAGAGGGAATAAACAAACAAAGAGAGAGAGACCTTAACATGTGTGCTTAAATACTGTGTATGTCCTTCCTGCTGTTCATCTCAGTCTCTGTCCTGTGCAGGCTTCCGGGGGCGTGACTGTGAGGTGGACGTGAGCGAGTGCGCTAGCGCCCCCTGCTTGCATGGAGGCCGCTGCATAGAGAGGTCCTGGCAGCTCCTCTATGGGGTGGAGCCCCTTCTGCCGGCAAGCTACGATCCCCGGCACGCCGCCGGCTTCCTCTGCAGCTGCCAGCTAGGGACCACAGGTACGAAGAGGCTAGGTGAAAGGTCCTCTGTCACCGTGACAACCACGGGTCATCGTCAGGGGAGGGGGGTGGGGGGAGGGAGTGTTGATGCTCGCTTACAAAGCTGCGCTTCCAAATGACCCATCCAGCAGCAGGCCCAAAAAGGAATACCCTAATCCCTCCTCCGTGCTTACGCAAGCCAGTGATCTGTTGTCCCCACAATCTCTCAGGCAAGACAGCCAGCGCTACCTTGAGCAGGAATCTAAAAGTAGCCTTCCCCCTCCAGTCACCGGCGCTCCCTCTCTTAAGACGTTCAGGTTGCATTAGGGTAATCCCGGAGATCCGGCTTTGCTGGGGCTCCAGCTTGCGAGCGCCCCAGTCGTGCATGGCTGAAGGGAGCTGGCCAGAAGCAGCCCTCTGTTGGTGGGACCCACGGTCCCTGTGGGCAAGAACAGACCGAACGCAGCACTTTATCGTCACACGAGCCACACACACAGGAAGAGGAAGTGCTGGTAGAATGGTGGCGGTCGCAGGATGGGTCTGGTGCGTCCTGCTGCTGGTGCCAGGTACTGTGGTTAGCTGTGGAAAGGGCTTCGTTTGTTGACTGTTGTTCTTCAGAGTTGAAGTCGGTTGAATGAGCTGTTTTATGGCTCTGGTTCTTTCTATTATCCTGTGCTGTGTTGTTGTGCCTGAGTCTGTCACCGTACTAGTGGTTGTAGGTGGTTGATGGGTTGTAATGTACATGTACTGTCAGTTAGGGACACCTGCGCTGTAGAATCGATTCTCAAATACACTGTGTTCTATGACGCCGTGAGAACATTCTAGACTTGAGGCGTCTCATGTCCTTGAAACTGAGTTCAACATTAAATGAAACAGTGGCTATAGAGGAAGTGATCAAGAGATGCTCTGACTCAACGCTGTGCCGTGGCACTGCCCATTGGTATCTAATCTAACAGAATTATACAACAGGCTTTACTGCAGGTCTACATAACTGTCCAGTTCAAGTATAGGAAACCTATATCTAGTACCTTGTTGCTCATGGGTCAAAGCTCCAATCAATAATCTAGGCACATCATTTAATCATTTACCTGTTTTATAGGTTTAGGGTTAGTTGAATTGTGAACGTGCGTTAAAGATGAAATGATCCAATGTGATCCAATGTGAAACCAACCAAAAAGTACCAACCTCTGTAATTAATTGAGTATTACAATCCCTAGATTAAACGCATGTCAACAACATTGTCACTTCACCACTCCTCAACCCACCTACTGTCCTGTACAGGTGCCCTGTGCCAGGAGATGAGCCAGCAGTGTGAGGACAGCCCGTGTCAGAACGCTGGCCTCTGCGTGAGCCGTGTGGGGGGCTACGGGTGCATCTGCCCCCCGGGGGGCCCAGAGGGGCCCCGCTACGGAGGCCAGAACTGCTCTGATCTGCTGGTGGGCTGCGAGGGGCACGAGTGTCAGAACCAGGCCACCTGCGAGCCCTTCCTCACAGACGGTATCCACGGCTACTCCTGCTCCTGCCCCCCCGGGTTCATCGGCCCCCTCTGCCAGACCCCCACGGCCTTCTCCTTCGAGCGCAGCGGCCACCTGCTGCTCCAGAGCCCCCTGGTGGCGGCGGACGCCTCCTGCAACATCAGCCTGAGCTTCCGGACGGCCGTGCCCAGCGCGGGGCTCTTCCAGCGGGGCAGCGGGGGCCTCCTCCTGGGCCTAGAGGTGGACGAGGGGCGGCTGCGACTCAGCCTACGGAGGGAGGCCTCGGCTGGGGCGGGCCCCGAGGGGCCCGGCCAGGCCCTGGAGATTCCCCACAACGTCACGGACGGGGAGTGGCACTCCCTGGAGGCTGTCCTCGCCGACGGGGTGCTTCGGCTCACGCTCCGGGGCGCTGAGGGCTGCGAGAGGGACGCCTGCTGGGTGGAAGCCCCCGTCGAGGACTCTCTAGTCGGGCTGGAGGAACCAGAGTCCCCGCCTCACTACACCATCATAGGGGGGGTGTGGGAGGGCCGGAGCAGGGCAGCAGCCAGGCCCCCTGCCCAGGCCTTCATCGGGTGTCTGAGGGATGTATTTGTGGACTCCCAGCTGGTGGTCCCGGACCAGTGGCTGAGCGACTACGCGGTGAACGTGACTCTTGGCTGCAGCCACAGGGACCGCTGTCTGGTCAACCCCTGCCAAAACCAAGCCCAGTGCATCAACCTGTGGCAGAGCTACCAGTGCAGATGCCCCAGACCGTACAAAGGACAGGACTGTGCTGAAGGTAGGGGAGGGGAGGGACTGTAGATATAGGAGTGAGGAGAGTGTAAAGGTCAATGTTCAGTGAGTCAAAGCCAGAGATAGATCAGCTTACCCAAGGTGATTAGTGGACAGAGGGAGTCCACGCTACACAACACCAGGGCACACAGACATCACAACAGAACACAGGCTTTTCAACAAAAACTTTTTTTTTCAATTGTTGGTTTAAGGCCGAATGTTAGCAACAGTCCTTTCAAACACAAATATAGTGTGCTGCATGTCTTTCAGAGAAGTATATTAATAGCCTGCGGACTTGAAAACAGATTAGAGATCCCAGGGTCTTATAAAAGATACACACACTCCGTTCACACAAACACACACAGCCATGTTCAGAACCCATGCATTATAAACTGGGTTCTCACAAAAGATGAGTAGGAAAGAAAAAAAGTACGACTTCATGAAGTGAGTTGGCATTTGAGAAATCTCTTCCATAACCCATAACTGTACCACTACACTAAGAAGGCCTTAACAAGACACTGCCTAGATGCTTGTCACACATTTACTGCACCCACCTCTGTCCATCATTAGTTTCTGTTGACTGTTCCCTGTGTGTGTGTGCGTGTGTGTGTGTGTCGTGGTTCTAGAGTACGTGACGGCCCGGTTTGGCCACGAGGACCTGCAGAGCTACGCCGAGTTCACCGTGACCGACCATCCCGGCCATGACATCACCGTCTCCTTCTTCCTGCGCACGCGCAGCCCCAACGCCCTCCTGCTGGTCCTCGCCAACAGCACCAGCCAGTACCTGCGGGCGTGGCTGCAGGAGGGGCGCCTGGTGGTCCAGCTGAACGGCTTGGAGAGAGTGAGCGGAGACGGCGAGGTCGTCGACGGCGAGGTCCGCTTCGTGAGCGTGGCGGTGGAAAACGGCAGCTTGGCACTGGACGTGGGGAACCGGAGGCAGGGCGAGGTGGGGGTGCGGCCGCTGGGCGTCCAGGCGGGGGACCGCGTCTACGTGGGGGGGCTGCCCCAGCCTGCAGGCTCCCTGGAGTTTGGGGGGTACCTCAAGGGCTGCCTCCAGGACCTCAGGATTAACCACGCCAGACTGCAGTTCTTCGGGTTGGACGATGCCCCCGTGATGTCATATCCTGTGGAGAGGTTGGCTAATGTGACCCCTGGCTGCCCCGGGGACGACTCCTGCAGGGTGAGTATCTGGGTTGAGTTGGGGTTGTGATTGGGGTAGAGATTGGGGTGTTCTTCTTTTGTTGACATCAAATCCCAAATCCCCCCCCCCCCCCCCCCCTTCAGAGGAAGCCTTGTCAGAACGGGGGCGTGTGCTACTCAGTGTGGGACGACTTCAGCTGCAGTTGCGCCCCCAGCACAGCAGGGCGGCGCTGTGAGGAGGTGCGTTGGTGCGAGCTCTCGCCCTGCCCCCCGTACGCGGAGTGCAGTCAGCTGAGTCAGGGATACGAGTGTGAGTCTCCCGCCTCCTCCATGCTGTCACGGTAACCACGTAGTCGCGGTAACGCGCTGCTTGAGCTCGCACGCCAGGAGGGTGGTCTCCTCAATGGTCACATCCTAGCTACACCCAAGCCTTCCAAGGGGTACATGTTGAGATGCGACGCAAGCAAAATCTAAACGAGTTAACTCCCCCATCTTACCCCCCTCCCTCCTCCAGGTCTCTCCAACGCCACTTTCCTGGACGACAGCAGCGTCCTGTATTACCGCAGCAACGGCCGCATCTCCCGCAACCTGACGAGCGTGTCGCTGAGCGTGCGCACGCGCAAGCGCCACGCCGCCGTCCTGCACGCCGAGCGCGGCCCCGACTTCCTCACCGTGTCGGTGCAGGACGGCTTCCTGTCCCTGGAGCTTCAGACTGGCCCCGCCCCCGTCAGCCTGTCCAGCGGGCGCCAGGTGAGCGACGGCGAGTGGCACAGCGCCCACCTGTTCATGACCTCGCCCTGGGACGAGGCGTCGCGCTGGAGCCTGGTGCTGGACGAGGACACGGAGGACGTGTCCACCTCTGCCGCCCCGGGAGGGAACCTCAACTTCCTGCGGGACGGGGTGGATATCCTGGTGGGGGGACTGGGTCCGGAGGCGGGCTGGAGCCTGGAGGGCTGCCTGGGCCCACTCGAGGTGGGGGGGATCGTCCTGTCCTACCTCAGCCCGGCCGAGGTCAACCTCCCTCGCACGCAGGACGAGCAGTTCGTCCGCACCTCGTCCACGCCCCCTCGGAGCGGGTGCGGGGGAGCGCCCGTGTGCCGGCCCAACCCGTGCCTGCACGGCGCCGTCTGCAGCGACCTCTTCAACCTGTTCAGCTGCAGCTGCAGCGAGGGCTGGGCGGGCCAGCGCTGCGAGGTCCTCACCGACACCTGCGCCTCCAGCCCCTGCGTCCACGGCAACTGCAGCGTGACGGGGCTAGCGTATGAGTGCGCGTGCCAGCCGGGGTACCGGGGGGCGCAGTGCGAGGAGGAGGTGGACATGTGCGAGGAGCACCGCTGTGCTCACGGGGGGACCTGTCTCCACGGGGTGGAGAAGTACGCCTGTCTCTGTCCGGAGAACTACACTGGGCCTTACTGCAGGTGAGACGGCTCCTCACCTGGAGCACAACGCAAGAGAACGGAGTAGACATTCCCCTGTGAGCATCACCAGGGGAACATGTTCAGTCCTCTAAACACTTTTCTCCTCTCTGTCCTTCTCTCCGCCTCTCCTTTCTCCCGTTTCTTTGCTCTCCTCTTTCCCTTCTCTCTCCCCTCCTCTCACTCCACCTCTCTCTCCTTTTCCTCTCTCTCCTCTCCTCTCTCCCTACTCTCCTCTCGCTCCACCTCTCTCCTCTCTCTCTCCTCTCCTCTCGCTCCACCTCTCTCTCCTTCTCCTCTCTCCTCTCCTCTCGCTCCACCTCTTTCTCCTCTCCTCTCTCCTCTCCTCTCGCTCCACCTCTCTCTCCTTCTCCTCTCTCTCCTCTCGCTCCTCCTCTCTCTCCTCTCTCATCTCTCCTCTCCTCTCGCTCCACCTCTCTCTCCTCTCTCCTCTCCTCTCGCTCCTCCTCTCTCTCCTCTCTCATCTCTCCTCTCGCTCCACCTCTCTCTCCTTCTCCTCTCTCTCCTCTCGCTCCTCCTCTCTCTCCTCTCCTCTCTCCTCTTTTCCCAGGGACCGTGTTGAGGAGGTTCCGTGGTACATAGTTGTCAAGACCTTGTAAGTTCTTCAACACCACACACACTGACAAACCACTTCTGCAGACCCACTTCTGCAGACCCCCCTGTTGCTGTCTGAGTTCAGCTGACTCAGTCATTAAGCAGCCATTAGAGATGGTAATCTGCTTAGACTGGTCGTCTCCTAAGCCTCTTTGTCTCTCTGTAACAACAGAAGGGAGACAATAGATCCTACCCCCCCCCCCCCGTCACCCAGCCTCAGTGTTGGGCGTGTCTAACAGGAAGTGTTAGGGTGTCTAACAGGAAGTGTTGGGCGTGTCTAACAGGAAGTATTGGGCGTGTCTAACAGGAAGTGTTGGGCGTGTCTAACAGGAAGTGTTAGGGTGTCTAACCGGAAGTGTTGGGCGTGTCTAACCGGAAGTGTTGGGCGTGTCTAACAGGAAGTGTTAGGGTGTCTAACAGGAAGTGTTGGGCGCGTCTAACCGGAAGTGTTGGGCGTGTCTAACAGGAAGTGTTGGGCGTGTCTAACAGGAAGTGTTAGGGTGTCTAACAAGAAGTGTTAGGGTGTCTAATAAGAAGTGTTGGGCGTGTCTAACAGGAAGTGTTAGGGTGTCTAACAGGAAGTGTTGGGCGTGTCTAACAGGAAGTGTTGGGCGTGTCTAACAGGAAGTGTTAGGGTGTCTAACAGGAAGTGTTGGGCGTGTCTAACAGGAGGGCCTCTGCTGTGTCCCTAGGAGACCCAGGCTGCCTGTGTCCGTGTGTGGGGATGAGAAAAGGAACTACACCTGCTTCAACGGAGGGAACTGCACAGACATAGAGCTGTCCTGCGACTGTCCCCCTGGATACAGCGGCCACCGGTGAGAGGGGGAGGAGAGGATAGGACCACTAGCGACTATGTATCAGTTACATTTGTATTTGTAACTCCTGACTGTTTCTTCTCCCTGTCTGTCTCTCTGTCTGTCTCTCTGTCTGTCTCCCTGTCTATCTGTCTCCCTGTCTTTCTGTCTCCCTGTCTGTCTGTCTGTCTGTCTCTCTCTCTGTCTGTCTCTCTGTCTGTCTCTCTGTCTGTCTCCCTGCAGCTGTGAGCAGGAGCAGGACGAGTGCAAGTCCAACCCGTGTCTGAACGGAGGCTACTGCCGCAACCTCATCAACAAGTTCCACTGCGTGTGCGACATGAGCTTTGCCGGGGACACATGTCAGATCGACGTAAGCGACCTTTACTTCTACGTGGCCGTGTTGCTCTGGCAGAACCTCTTCCAGCTGCTGTCCTACCTCGTGCTGCGGCTGGACGACGAGCCTGAGGTGGACTGGGGAGGAAACGACGACTGAGGCGTGAGGGGGGGGGGGTATGAGGGGGTTAGAGTGTGAGGGTGTGTGTGTATGTATCTGGGGTAGAGGGTGTGCATGCAAGCGTGTATGAAGTGTATGAAAACACAGGTTGCTTTTCAAATATAGAAATAAACGCTTAGATCATGTCAGACACAACAGTAAGGACAAGCCTCCTTCTACACAGTATAATTCTAGGTTTGGTTGAACACAGGCCTGTTTGGTGCCTTGAGCATATTTTTGTACGGGAACTTTAGTAGTGCTACTGTGGAGTAAACTGAAGGTAAATGACAGATTACCCATATGCGTTAACAGGTGTTTGTACAGTGTACCTAATCTGTGGCTTGGACCACGAGAAAACAGTCATTTAAAAAACCCAAAATACTTTTTATTTATTTAAGAGACCCATTTGAAGGAGGTAAGAAAAAAGTACTTTTTTTTTTTAACGTTAATTAGCAACCGTTGTGCTAGCAGAGTATCTCTTTGAATATGTGATCTGATTCAGATCCTTATTTGACATTGATGAGATCTGTGATAATGGAGGTCATGGCTCTATATCTTCTATTTTGTTGTGCTTATCTGTCCTTTCCTTTGTTGCACTAGTGACATTCACTGACAGGGTGTCATGTGAGTCTCCTTGGTGTCTGTCTGATTCTGTTCTTTCATAGACTGGACCAGTCTGTGATGATCACTCGCTCTGTTGTTGTGTAATGCTCATCATTCTGTCTGCCTGCATGTCTGTCTGTCTGTCTGTCTGTCTGTCTGCATGTCTGTCTCTCTACCTGTCTGTCTGTCTGACTGTCTGTCCACCTTCATGTATTTCTGTCTGTCTCTCTGCCTGCCTTTCTGTTTCTCTGTCGTTCTGTCTTTGTTTTCAAATAAACATTCTGTTCATCCTCGACTTGTCGTCTGTCCTCTGTTCAATTCCTGGGCTTCCTCAAATTCCCTTCCTCCCTCTCTCTTCCTCCCTCCTCTCCCTTTCCATCCACCCCTCCTCTCCATCCTCTGACCATGTTTCCAGCCAGCAATACTTCATCAAGTCCATCCACCAATCTCCCGACATTTCCAAAACCAGGAAATGTTGACTGACTCACATTTTCCGTCTTTCAAAGAAACTGTGTTGTAGTAAAGTAGTGACGGTGGCTCTTACAGGACTAGTCTGAAAACGGCCCTGTTAGCAGCCAGGCTGGGCCTTCTGGTCCTCACCTGCTTTAACAACACTGCAACTGTGTGTGTGTGTGTGTGTGTGTGTTTGCACGTGTGCACATGTTTGCGTGCATTTGCTAGCGTACAGCACTCAGATAAAGCTTTAATCTCTTTAACAAGATAAACAGAGTGTGGGTGTGCATACTATATCTGTGTGTAGCTGGATGAGGCAGAGAAACAAGTGTAGGAGAGGCCCAGAGAGTCGTTCTGTGTGTGTGTTCGATTCTCAAGGAGTTGGTAGTGCTGTGACTGAGCGCTGATACAGACGGGAGATGACCATGTATGTCCAAGTTATTAGAACACGTGTGTGCATGTGTGTATACGTGTATATATGTGTAATCTTTACAAAACCACACAGCAGGGGTAAGTCATTGTACCATGGTCTAAATGAATCAAATGAAAACGTCCCCTTTCATTCATTTATCCCTCCCTTCCTTCCCTCCTCCCTCCAGCTGACCTCTGAAGGTTTGACCTCTGACCTCCTGCTGACCGTCAGCTTGTCCTCGGTGCTGCTGCTGCTGGCTCTGGTGCTGACCACCGTTGGCCTGGTGGTGGCGCTCAACCGCCGGGCGACTCACGGGACCTACAGCCCCAGCAGGCAGGAGAAGGAAGGATCCAGAGTAGAGATGTGGAATATAGCCCAGCCCCCACCCATGGAGAGACTCATATGACTACTGCAATTCAGATTCATATGACTCCGTACTGTTATTCTGATTCATATGACTCATGACTCCTGTCCTGTTATTCTGATTCATATGACATATGAATAAGGTACCAGTACTCCTTGGACTGTCACAGGGAGGATGACCTCCAGGTGGGGTTATAAGGACTTTCATGGGTCAAGTGTGTGCAGCTAGCAGCCATTTTGAATTCAGCCTCGTCTCTAAAGACTGTAAGGAGACCGGAGATGCAGCTGAAGACTAAAGTGTTTTGTTGTCGAGGACAGTCGGCTGAATGTCTAGTGTCCTCTGGACCTGCATACAGGGCAGCAAAGAGCCAGAGATGTTTGTATGTTGTTTCATTTGTATTTATTACTGTGCCTACTATGCGTTTTAGAGGGTCGACTCTAGGACCTTAGTGTTAGTGTCCCCTGTGGTGAAAAATGTATTTGTTTGTGTTAATTTATTAAATCCTGTGATAATCTCGCCTTATATCACAAAAGAGGTCCAAATACAAATAAACGATACTCATGTTTATGCTGAATGTCAGTTCACAGTGCGTACAGACCCATGATAAGAGGAAACAGGAAATGTGTCTGCGTTCGGTTCTTGGTCATTCTCCACTGTAATTAGTGGTCTATTCTCTTCATGTTAATTATGTTTACAGTATTTTCCATATCAAGTAGCCCTTGATGAAAGACAAAATGACAAGGTTTCAAACTAAATAATGTTTAGCTATTATTTGAATGGAGAAAAACAAAAGCTTAAACAAATACTCACTTCTGCCCTCTTGTGGTTAAAATGTATTCCTACCCTGCCGGTTTTCTGATGCTGGTAAAATAACTGGTTTTTCTTGTTATCTTCAAAAGGAAAAAGTATGTCATTGCATTAAACATAAAACGATGTAGGTTAAGAATGAAAACAAACTGTTCTGTTTTTTGTTCTCGAACAGTTTTCAAGCAACCAGTTAGCCTAGTAAAATGGCAATCGGTCGGTTTAGCTAGTTCTTGTCAGAGCCATATACAATTATTATTATATTATTATATTTGTATATGGCTCTGGGCTAAACAAGCGTGTTCAATATTTTGAAAAGGGGGAAACGATTTGTCATCGGTCGCTATGTTACCGGACGTAGTAGCTTTTTACGTCATCAACTTCCGTTCGTCCTTGGTTACGCGTTTTTTTACTTTGCTGCAGACTCGACGTTTGAGTTGCTGCCAATCCTGTTATCGATGACCTGGGAACAATCTAGGCTATGTTAGTCATTTCAAATAAATAAATAAATACACAAAAGCTAAATAAAGTCTGCTTTTGAATCTGTATATTCTGGTAGTTAAAACGTATAGTGGTAGTATAGGTGTGTAGCCTGGAGCAGCTGTACTATTTCTGGTTTTGCTCTGCACAGTATGCTAACAACGAGGAAATACAAGTGTTTGGGGTTTTCGTTATTGCCAGTGTTTTCATTGACCGAAACCATTCTCGGTTAACATATGGTGAATGATAAAAATTAAAAAAAAGCTCTAAGTTACTTAGCATACACTGTGTCCATCTACTGTCTCGTGCTCAGGTACAGTTTAAAATATTATCATAAAAAAAATACAGATCAAATGTTTTGTAATTAACTTTTGGCTACTGTGTAGATGTGCTAATGATATTCTAAATAACCTAGATGTGAGCTCATTGTGTGTTGGGCGTTCCCGTCAGTTTTGGCGGTGGGTGGAGGCACCGTGGTGGCCCATACAAGAATCTCCAGTTGGAGAATCACTGGTCAGAGAGATCTCTGCTCAAAGGACAACGTTTTCGGTAAGCCTTCATTACATTTCTTTCATTTTAATAATCAAATACATATTATTCATTGAAAGGTTATCCAGTGTACGCGGTGTTTTGCGACTGTAGGAAAATGCTGCCGGTTGTTGCCTTGACAGCGTGAAGCTAGAAGTTAGTGACGTGGTGCTACGATGTGCTGGCAGATCTTACTAAATCAGAACCACGGATACGTTAAACGATTTACTTTGTGAAGAGTTTAGTCGTAGGTTTTCAACAGCTGTACCCAGTGTTTGGAATGACACGTTGACAACGCTGATGCAAATCCACGAACAAGGAAGCTCAAGGCTGTTTATTACGTATCACTAAACTCCCAAGGCTGCGGTAATCCGGTCAGTGCCGTGAGTGTGACATATAGATTCCTTGTAGAAACGTAGTCCAGCCTGTATGCGGTATGCTGTGTCACTTCGAAGGTATTCGTGTGTCTGTGTGAGAACTGGAGCTGTGTTCTTGAGTATGAATTCTTCCTGCACCCTGTAAATGTGCGTGTGTGTGTATCTATATATCTGTGTGTTTGTGTAAGTGTGTGTGCATCTACATATATGTATGTGTGTGTGTTTGTATATCTATATATCTGTGTTTGTGTGTATTTATACGTGACTGTCTCTCTGTCTGTGTGTGTGTGTGTGTGTGTGTAGCCACCAGACGATACCCAGCAGTGTGACTATGGACAAGAGCAAACTGTCTGCGAGGCTGTCTGAAGCAGGCCAGTCTCACCTCCTGCAGTTCTGGGAGGAGCTGAGCCCCGAGGAGCAAGCCGGTCTGGCTCATGACCTGCAGGGGATGGACCTCCTGGAGATCAACGGCTTCTTCCGGGCAGCCATGGAGCTGTCGGGCAGCGCCAAGCAGGAGAAGGTGGACAACCACATGGAGCCGGTCCCGAGGGAGGTTCTGGGCAGCGTGACCAGGGACAGGGACTGTGTCCAGGCCTGGGAGGAGCAGGGTGTGTCCCCTACTCATATACAAATGTCACCCTGAAATGTTGTGCAACGTTTGACCTGAAGTGATCATACCTGTCCCATGGTACACTCAGGTTTGCTTGGTAATTAGACAGAGCTATTGACCTTACTGTCCCACACAGGAAGGGGCAGTTTGGGAGATCTTCTCCCCTTTTTTATGGTGTGTTGTATAGTTGTATTGCCCTTGAACGGTATTTGCGTGTGTGTGATTAGGAGGAGGAGCAGTTAAACATCATTATGCAACTCTGATGTGGCACGCACAGCCAGTTTTCTCCATACTTCCTGATACAAGCCCAGCCCGTGTTCCTGAGCAGGGGCCAGGTGGACTTACTGGAATTGTGTGAATTGTTGTCACTGATTTGGAGGGTTCAAAACGTGACCTGGCAACCCATTGGCCAAATGTTGTGTGTGGGAATGATGTTTCTGCAAACTGGGTCAACAAGGATGAGCATCAGATGTAACACTAGATGCTACTTTAGCCTGTTGTTAAGGTTGGAAACTATTACAATTTTCCAGTAAAACAGTTGGCTGGCCAAACCATAATAACTTTCTTGCGAAATCATTCAGCAGTGCTGCTAGTACAGGAGATCTGCATATCATGGGGGTTTGAGGGGGTTTGAGGAGGTCTGTGAGGGGGCAGTGTATAGTGTGGAGGTCTGTGAGGGGGCAGTGTATAGTGTGGAGGTCTGTAAGCGGGCAGTGTATAGTGTGGAGGTCTGTGAGGGGGCAGTGTATAGTGTGGAGGTCTGTGAGGGGGCAGTGTATAGTGTGGAGGTCTGTGAGGGGGCAGTGTATAGTGTGGAGGTCTGTGAGGGGGCAGTGTATAGTGTGGAGGTGTGTGAGGGGGCAGTGTATAGTGTGGAGGTCTGTGAGGGGGCAGTGTATAGTGTGGAGGTCTGTGAGGGGGCAGTGTAAAGTGTGGAGGACATCTGGTTCTGCTTTGGTCCTGACGCAAATGGGAGGGTCACCCAGCTGAGTCATGTAGTATTGTGCCGTGTGTGTGTGTGTGTGTGTGTGTGTGTGTCCACTCACTGTTTAACAGCACCACCCAGTTTTGTCAGAGCTGACTAACAGTTTATGTAAGCTTAACAACGGCTGCATTATCAGCCAATTCTGTTAGTGTATATATAAGGTAATGTGATTAAAGGGCTTGTTTATCTCGATTGTGTCTCAATTCTCCGCCCTCTCTCGATATAAGGTTCCGTCACGCTCATATATGCTCATAAATATGTTTATTGTATTATGAGCATACTACAACTGATACATGGATAAGGAGTCATTTAGACTTTTTCTTTTAGTTTACTTAGCAGTATTTTGCCGTCAGTATATAAACTATAGATAAATGATCTGTGCGGTTACAGGATATATAATGTAGTGATGTGTCAGTGGAGGTAACAGGCTCTTACAGAGTGTGTGTGTGTGTGCGTCCAGGGCTGCGCTGCGTGTCCCAGAGCCAGGTGGCTGTGCTCCTGCTAGCGGGGGGCCAGGGGACCAGGCTGGGGGTCTCCTACCCCAAGGGGATGTACAACGTTGGTCTGCCCTCCCACAAGACCCTCTTCCAGATCCAGGCTGAACGTGTCCTTAAGCTACAGCAGCTGGCTGAGCGCAAACACAACACCAAGTGCTCCATACCCTGGTGAGAGGCCCCCTCCAATCTCTGACCTGCTCAAATAATAATATCACAACGTAATAATAATAATAATGCGGTATTAATATGCTTCATTTATGCTTGAAGAGTCTGTTTATGGCCTGTTATCAGTTTGTTTAACCATGGCACTAAGGATCTCAGGTGAGCCTCAAGGTTCTCCATACTCTCTGCTCTCTGATGTGGAAGTTTCTTCTCACGAGAGAAGATTAAAGTCAACTTGAAATCACAGCGAGAGTCCAGTTCCTTCACGGAGTAGATCAAAGAAGGCCTCATTAGGGCAGTTTTGTCAAGAGACCAGAAATAAAGACTTAAAAATTAAGATTATGAACTGGAATAACAGGGAATGCACCTCTCCATAAAGAAGTCGATTCAATTCCACGAGCGGAACAAGCCGTGCAGGGCGTCTTTCTGGCGTTCTGTGAGAATGCCGCTGCTCTGCATCATAAACATTTACACGCTCTTATCCCGAGCAACTTACAGTATGTACAGGGACATTCCCCCCGAGGAAAGAAGGGTGAAGTGCCCAAGGACACAACGTCATTTTTGTGTGCATGGCCGGGAATCGAACCAGCCACCTTCTGATTACCGGCCAGATTCCCTCACCGCTCAGCCATCGCTGACCCCTAGCGTCACGGTTTCTCTCCTCAGGTACATCATGACCAGCGGCAGGACCATGCAGTCTACCAAGGACTTCTTCAGCAGGCACAGCTACTTCGGCCTGAGCCCAGACAACGTTGTGTTCTTCCAGCAGGGAATGCTGCCTGCCATGGACTACGACGGCAAGATCATCATGGAGAGCAAGGCCAAGCTGGCCATGGCTCCAGGTACCCAGAGCTAAACCCCACCCTCCAGACCTAAACCCCACCCTCCAGACCTAAACCCCACCCTCCAGAGCTAAACCCCACCCTCCAGAGCTAAACCCCACCCTCCAGACCTAAACCCCACCCTCCAGAGCTAAACCCCACCCTCCAGACCTAAACCCCACCCTCCAGAGCTAAACCCGACCGTCCAGACCTAAACCCCACCCTCCAGACCTAAACCCCACCCTCCAGAGCTATACCCCACCCTCCAAACCCAAACCTGGCCCTATATACTTGATCCTATAGACCTAACCCTGACTCTATAGACCTAACCTTCTGGACCCACCAATCCTATTGAGACATCAGGTGTCTAGCTTAGCTCTTAAGCACAGGAAAGTCAAGTGTGCGCGTGTGTGTGTGTGTGTTCCAGATGGGAACGGGGGTCTGTACCGGGCGCTGGGTTCCCAGGGCATCGTGGAGAACATGAGCAGCAGAGGGGTGAAGTTCATCCATGTGTACTGTGTGGACAACATCCTGGTGAAGGTGGCTGACCCCGCCTTCATTGGCTTCTGTGTGACCAAAGGAGGAGACTGTGGGAACAAGGTCAGTCTCTCTCTCTCTCTCTCTCTCTCTCTCTGTCTCTCTCTCTCTGTCTCTCTCTCTCTCTCTCTCTCTCTCTCTCTCTCTCTCTCTCTCTCTCTCTCTCTCTCTCTCTCTCTCTCTCTCTCTCTCTCTCTCTCTCTCTCTCTCTCTCTCTCTGTCTCTCTCTCTCACTGTCTCTGTATTGCTTCCACTCTCTTTGTCTCACTCTATCTATCTCTCTGTCTCTGTGTTTCTCAGAATCTCATGTATTCATTACAAACTTTGACAAATTCACAACTCTCTCTTGGAAGTCGCTTTGGATAAAAACCTCTGCTAAATGTAAATGTACAAACCAGTAACCTAGTGTGGCAAGTGGGCTGCAGATACTTTGAGTTCCCACCTGGTGGCAGTGTTGATCATTGTTTTGGTGCTTCTGTGAAGGGCATGTTTATCTAACTGAAGATATCCTTTTCACTATGCAAACATAAGATAAACTATTTCTTAAAGTGTCTGCAGTTTATCCTAAAGAGGCAGTGCTGTGTGCTGCCACAACAAACCCCCTGATCTCCTGTGTTGCCCCTCATGAGCCTGTTCGATTCACTGGACATTTACATCACTTACTTCATTTCACAGACGCTTATATCTAAAGCGACATACAAATAGTGCAGAAAGTACAGCAGTCTGCTGTGACTCCTCCCACTATACTGCTTTAGCTCCTCCCACCAGACTGGTCTAAGACAAGCTGTGCTATTTTCCTTACAGTAAAGTTTATAGGGTAGAGCAGAATGCCAGTTAAATAGGCTTTACGATCCCTGTTGAACCAGCGTGGCCAAGCAAGGGGGATTTTTATGCAACAACAATTTCTGGAATATGTGTTTGAGCTAATGCAGCACAGTCGTAACCCAGCTCTGATCCTGACTTGGTGCTCTGCTTTCTACATTATGTGAACTTTGCTTTGGGTAAAGGCGTCTGAAGGAACTACAATGTGAATCACAGCAGGAGCTGCTGGGAGTGTTCTAGTGGAGTCTTCCTGCGTGTGTTTCTGAGGCAGGCTCCACCCTGGCCTGTGTGTTTCTGAGGCAGGCTCCACCCTGGCCTGTGTGTTTCTGAGGCAGGCCCCACCCTGACCTGTGTGTTTCTGAGGCAGGCCCCACCCTGACCTGTGTGTTTCTGAGGCAGGCTCCACCCTGGCTCCATACACGACTGAGACCACTGCTGCCCTTCATGTGGCTTCTTAACCCCTCCCCCGCCTCGTTTCCACTCCCACTCTTCTTCCCCCCTCTCCCTCCCTCCTTTAATCCTCCCCTGTCTGACCCCTCCCTTCTTTTGTTCATGTGGCTCCCCCGTCCTTCTCCTCTGGACTCCAACCTGTCATTAGACCCTGTCAGGGCGATGCTCTGCAGGGTGCAGTCAGTAAAATGGAGTGTAGCTCTCATGTTCGAATCCCTTTCTCTCAGTGACCTGTACCCAGACTCTGACCTGCTCCGTTAGGGAACTCTGCACGCCATCCTGTCAGAGTTCCTTACACACTCCTTCAGCAGGTCATGCATGACGAATTTCCTGTTTCCCCCTTGACATCACTTCCAGGTGGTGGAGAAGACCAATCCGACGGAGGCAGTGGGTGTGGTCTGCAAGGTGGATGAGCGCTACCAGGTGGTGGAGTACAGCGAGATCACCCTGGCAACCGCTGAGAAGCGCAACGCCGACGGCCGTCTGATGTTCAATGCCGCCAACGTGGCCAATCACTTCTTCACCCTGGACTTCCTCCGAGACGTTGTGCAGTAAGTTCAGGAGAAGGGTTGGTTAGGGGGGTTAGTTATGGCTAGGGATGAGTTAGTGAGGGTGGTTAGTTAGGGTTGGTTAGAGTTACTTGGGGTTAAGGTCCTTAATGAACCCTAGGTTTGGCAGAAGACTCTTTTTTTTTAACTCTAAATCCAGACTCCGACATCTTATTTAAATGACGTTATTGACACAGCAGGTCATATCTTCCCCTTCCCCCCCCTCCAGGATCCATGAACCCCAGCTCCGACACCATGTGGCTCAGAAGAAGATCCCGTATGTGGACACGCAGGGTCAGCTCATCACACCAGACAAACCCAACGGAATCAAAATGGAAAAGTTTGTCTTTGACATCTTCCAGTTTGCCAAGTGAGTGTCAAGGATTATCCTGTAGCTAGTACGTATCCCTGTGGGCTACGTAGCTACTACCTAGCATGTGTCCTGCTATCATGTGTCATGCTGTTAGCTCATCCTAACTCGCATGTGTGTTTTTGTTTCCAGCCCTAACTGTAGAGCAGGAAGGCTGTAGCAAACGGTCTGTTTTAAGTGTGCCTCTGTGTCTCTTAGGAAGTTTGTGGTGTTTGAGGTTCTGCGCGAGGACGAGTTCTCTCCTCTGAAGAACGCAGACAGCCAGGACGGTAAGGACACGCCCAGCACAGCCAGACACGCCCTGCTGTCACTGCACCACCGCTGGGTCCTCAATGCCGGGGGACACTTCATAGACGAGAACGGGACACGCGTGCCCGCCATACCCAGGTGAGACACACACACACTCAGACACACACACACACTATCAGACACACATATGGGCATGCACACTTGCCTTCTCCACACATTCATTCACTCACTCATTCCACTGTCTACCATCTATTCACCCCCCCTCACCCCCCCCTCCCTCACCCCCCCCTCCCTCACCCCCCCACCTCCCTCATTCCCCCTCATTCCTCCCACCCCCCCACCACGGTTCTCCCTATGTGATGTTTCCAGTCACGTCGCAGCAGAAAGCAGCTCGGCTGATGTCAAGATAAAGTAACTATTTCTAGTCCCTGGTTGCATGGTGATGGGGGTCTCTCTCTCTCTCTGTCGCTCGTCCTCCTGCAGCCCTGGGCCGTGTCTCAATAGTCAAGCAGGGCCGGGCCGCGGGGCCAAGCGGGCCAATCGAGACGCAGCCCTGGTGTCAAGGGTCACCGCCGGGATGTGGCTCCACTCTGTCTACTAATCCACAGAATGTTGCATGCTGGGTAAAACTGCACGCTTTTGCAGTGGGATGATGATGATGATGATGATGATGATGAAGCCAGAGAATCATATCCCTTCAGCATCCAGATGGACCATGTGATCTTCATGATTCAGCACATTACTCTCATGACCCGAATACCTTATTATTATTATTATTATTATAATAACTTATCCATCTTTCTCCTGATGAGCTGGCTGAGGGCCGGACCTGCAGCTGAATTGTAGTAAAGGGGGGGGGGGGGCATTTGACTGCAGATCGAGAGATTGCAAGTTCAAATCCCCTGCTTTGGAGCTTGTGCTGTATGAACCCTTTATAACTGATGGTGCTGCTAGCAGTAGAGGCTGTTCCTGTAACTCTTAAGTACTTCTGGGAGATGTGGGGCTCACCTCTGACCCTATAATCATGACCTCTCTGTGGGAGGCTTGCTGATCGAGACTGTCGGACATCTGCTTTTTACATCTCCATCTTCTACCCACAAACAAAGAGAAGAAAATTCCTCCTGTTTTTCTTTGTTTCCTCTGAGCTGACCTGTCTCTCTCCTCTGAGCTGACCTGTCTCTCTCCTCTGAGCTGACCTGTCTCTCTCCTCTGAGCTGACCTGTCTCTCTCCTCTGAGCTGACCTGTCTCCCTCCTCTGAGCTGACCTGTCTCTCTCCCCACAGCCTGAAAGACGGAACAGACCTGCCAATCAAGTGTGAGATCTCTCCGCTTGTGTCGTACGGAGGAGAGGTAAAGAGGGGGGAATGATCAACCAATGAGCATGCCTCGCTTGTTTACAATTTAAGGATGTGTAGCTCTTAACAGTATTTTGATGAACGGAGTCAAGGAATGGTGTGTATTTACCAGACACAGTGTACAGTAACCACATCTCGGCTACCAGGCGCGATGCGACGACGGTGAAACGACAGGACGTTTTTTCACGATGTCACATCCTGTGTCTGCAGGGTTTGGAGGAGCTGGTGGCGGGAAAGGAGTTCCGTCCAACTCTGGTGATCGACAAGGACGGAGCTCACCAGCTGGTGAAGAACGGAGTGTAAAGGAGGGGAGAGAGAGGGGGAGGAGAGAGAGAGAGGAGAGAGGGGGAGAGGGAGAGAGAGAGGGGGGGAGAGAGAGGGAGGAGAGAGGGGGGAGAGGGGAGAGAGAGAGAGGGAGGAGAGAGGGGGGAGAGGGGAGAGAGAGAGAGGGGGGAGAGAGAGGGAGGAGAGAGACAGAGAAAGACAGATGTTAACCCAAAGATCAAACGTGACCATGTGCACTTGAGATTCACCCCAACACCTCTTCATCTGCTACAACATATACAGTATATATACAGTATATATATATATATATATATATCACACATGTGTGTGTATATATATAATAACATCTGTTCATCTCCTCTTCCATACCTGATGTGTAAAATGCCTTCTGGCTACTTTGATCAACAATATTTATTTTTTACTTCAGACTTATTTTTATATGGACTTTTCCTGCTGTAGGTGGAAATTACTGCATACAAATTGTTCTACTTTTTGAGATTTGTGCATAAAGGTATCTGGAGGTACAACATGGGGTGTAGAATCAGGTGAAGGAAACTTGAAGACCATGTAATGAGATACATGGATGGGGGACTTATTTATGATGGTTTAAATGTCGGCTTGTCTCTATGTGTAATCACTTAGAAATTACACATAGCTTTGAAGGATACATGTATTTTCCGTTTTCTTTAATAAAGAAATGTCTTACTGGGTCGAATGAGTGTGAGTCATGTGTCGAGGCGTGTGTCATTGCTCTGTGGAGTCACAGTTTCCAGGATAGCTGGAGGCTGATGGCTCCAGCTCATGGTGGAGCAGTTGACTGTGGATCAAGAGCTCCCAGGTTCAATTCCCGCTCTGTATGTTGCTGTGGCTGAAAGTGGTTGACAGGGCTGGTCATGCTAGTGCTTTGTGTCTCCTGTATGAACCTGGGAGACAGGGTGCTGTACAGGGCCTTTATCTCCTAGCACATCACATTTATCCAGCACGTACTTTTGTACAAGGATCTGTAGTGCAGACTTCTAACAGGAAGTCTTCCCTGCCACCAAAACGGGGGGGGGGGTGTGTTTGTCAATATTTTACACTGTAAATCCTTAAACTTACCAATCTTGAATATCCCTTTAATGAACAGGTCCTGACCAGATAACATATATATTTAAATGAAGGTTTCAATGATTGCCTATTACTGGCGTTTAATTATGTTAGGACAGGACTGTGGAGCAACACAAATACGTAATACTTCACACTAAAAATAAATAAGAAAAAAACATTTCTGTTTTTCATTATAGTTGTCTAATGGCAAAATAAAAATATTCTTTAAGGGGAAAATAAGTTATGTGATTGGTCACCGAACTCCGTCTTAATTGTAACCTTATGTTTGGCATGTGGAATTCTGGGACTTTGGCACGCGTCCAGGAATCCTCAGAATGTCAAGGTTTTTTCTCCCTCTCCATCCATCCCTCCTCCCTCTTTCTCCATCCATCCATCCCTCCCTCTTTCTCTCTCGTTCCTTTGCCGTACTGCTCGAGTGTCTTACATCAGCCTAGCGAGAAGAGACCGAGCGGAGAGAGGATTCTAACCGACAGAACTCGCACGGCAACAGATTCACACTGGAATACTCTCGTTTCCTCCGAACAAATGGTTGAATAAGAAAAGCTATCGAGACGTAAGTTAACTGTGCTCATCATTAAATAGTTCTTAAACTTTTACTGGTCACTTTCTGAGAGAGGGGAACTTTCTTGGGCAGAAAACTGATGCCTCGGTCGTGCTGCGGTTACTTTCACTGCCCCTCGGCATTCTGGGTATTATTCTGCGTTTGAACAGGAACCCAATGTTCTGTCTGGTCTGCAGGCTGGAGTAGAGTAGAGTAGACCTGGTTTTATCCAGCTGTGTAGCAGCCATTACAACCAGCTGGTCATTTTAAGATTCCTACAAAAGTCTGGAATAGAGTACATTTAATGGGATGTCCTGGTGTTATGTTTCATTCTACTTTTGCAAAAGTGTAATTTTATTCTTCTGTGTCTTATGTGTACATAATAGTTCTCTGTGTTGTTCCTGTGGCTTGCACTTGACGTTGAAGAGATGGGTGTTTCAGTTTTTATTGTCTGCAGATGTGGAGCTAGAACCTGCTGGTGTCTTCAAGCCCCACAGCTGCTGGCTGCAGGTCAGGGAGGGTTCCTGTCCTCCAGAGAGGGGCAGACAGGTCAGGGAGGGCTCCTGTCCTCCAGAGAGGGGCAGACAGGTCAGGGAGGGCTCCTGTCCTCCAGAGAGGGGCAGACAGGTCAGGGAGGGCTCCTGTCCTCCAGAGAGGGGCAGACAGGTCAGGGAGGGCTCCTGTCCTCCAGAGAGGGGCAGACAGGTCAGGGAGGGCTCCTGTCCTCCAGAGAGGGGCAGACAGGTCAGGGAGGGCTCCTGTCCTCCAGAGAGGGGCAGACAGGTCAGGGAGGGCTCCTGTCCTCCAGAGAGGGGCAGACAGGTCAGGGAGGGCTCCTGTCCTCCAGAGAGGGGCAGACAGGTCAGGGAGGGCTCCTGTCCTCCAGAGAGGGGCAGACAGGTCAGGGAGGGCTCCTGTCCTCCAGAGAGGGGCAGACAGGTCAGGGAGGGCTCCTGTCCTCCAGAGAGGGGCAGACAGGTCAGGGAGGGCTCCTGTCATCCAGAGAGGGGCAGACAGGTCAGGGAGGGCTCCTGTCCTCCAGAGAGGGGCAGACAGGTCAGGGAGGGCTCCTGTCCTCCAGAGAGGGGCAGACAGGTCAGGGAGGGCTCCTGTCCTCCAGAGAGGGGCAGACAGGTCAAGGAGGGCGCCTGTCACAGTCAGGTGTCAAGAGAGTAGAGATACAATTCAAATGTGATGATGGATCTGGAAACAGATATCTGGAGTTCCAGATCAGTCCTTCAGGTTGGCTCCTGTCAGTTTAGGCAGTGGTCAACTACAGGCCTGGAATATGACACAAGACATGTCCTAAATAAGTTGTGAGACACTCAGCAACACGCACACTCCACCACACGAAGAGTGCGACACACACACACACACGAGCAAGACACACACAGCAAGATGTACACAGACAGCAACAGAGTACAGTAGAATACAGAAGAGTAGAGCATAGTAGAGTACAGTAGAATACAGCAGAGTAGAGCATAGTAGAGTACAGAGCATATTAGAGTACAGTAGAATACAGTAGAGTACAGCATAGTAGAGTACAGTAGAATACAGCAGAGTAGAGCATAGTAGAGTACAGAGCATATTAGAGTGCAGTAGAGTACAGCATAGTAGAGTACAGTAGAATACAGTAGAGTAGAGCATAGTAGAGTACAGTAGAATAGAGTAGAGACCGGGTACAGACCAGTGAGCTGTTGTTCTGGGCTGATCTGGAATGAGTAGTTATGCTATAGTGGGGTACAGCTAAACCATGTGCTGTTGACTGTTTGTGTGTGTGTGTGTGTGTGTGTCAGAGACAGGTAAAGTGAGGTGTATGTGCTGTAGTGGTCTGTCAGAGTGCAGGGCCTGAAGGACACTGTTTCTCTGTGTGCCAGGGAGGAAGGGCTTCCAAGATCAGATTGTTTCTGCAAATAAGAAACCCTGTAATAACAACATCAAGCCCCCTCCTGTTTTCTTTGGCAACGGGAGAACTGTGGTGTGTGTGTGTGTGTGTGTTGTTACTCCGTACAGAGGCCAAGCTAAAACTGCACACAGGTCAAAGCCCTAAGCACACACACCAAACACGTGTGGGGCCAAACACGACCTTGGTTCTGGAGGTCATTGTGTTGCTCTGTCGTTGAGGTTTCTCTGCACTGTGCCTGGGAAATACAGCCCGTTCCTGACCACTGACACACTGTTAGAACTCTGCACCGATTCTTCATGTTCTGCTGTACTTGCGGCTGAATGAATCAAACCTGAACACACAGATGCAGTTGTGTTTGCTGCGGTGGGTCAGGCCCTGGCTGGTAGTCTGGGGGGGATGTGGGGTGGGGGAGGTCACACACACACACACACCTGTAGGGTGTGTGAGCTGTGTGGAGCCAGGTCGATTGTGAGCAGGCTAGGAGAGTCAGACTACAGGTCAGCACAGTGTTGCTATTCATCCTCCCGGTGCACTGCGAGGTCACCTGCAGGTCAGGAGCACCAGAAGGGTTGTTTGGGTCAAATGTGGAAAAGCTTTTCTGCATCCGTCACAACACAACCACATGGGCGTGTTTGTATTGCTGTGTGATTATATATCAATAAGAAATAATTCTGCATTCATTCATACATCACATGAGAGACACAATACTCTAATTTATAAATAGCAATTAAACTGTCGTGCTTCTCCAGATTCCCTGGTTCCCTGGTCCTGACTTGCAGTGTGTGTGTGTGTGTGTGTGTACCTAGTGTGTGTGTGTGTGTGTTTGGGATGAAGCCCCTGTGGGCCGCACTCTTCCCTCTCCTCATCCTGCTGTACCTGCTAGGAGCCGTGATGTCACAGGTCAACCCAGGTCAGTGTACCCCAGCACTCACACACACACACACTCACACACACACACACACACACACACACACACACACACACACACACACACACACACACACACACACACACACACACACACACACACACACACCTATACTAATACTCAGAGACGCATACATTAGACACACCCTCTTGTCAGTGTTTACAGCCAGAGCTACAGGAGCATGTTGGTGTGCTTACAGACTGAGAGGGAGGAGGAGGGGGAGAGAGAGAGACATAGAGACACACAGAGAGAGGCAGTAATGACTGTGTGTGTTGTGGTGGTGGTGTTCAGGCTGATGTCATCTCTAATGATAGAAACCAAACCTCTGCCTCACTCAGCCAGATGTGTGACACAGTGTTGATGGATGCAGTGGCGGATCTAAGGGGTGGCAAGGGGGGGCAGCTGCCACCCCAATAAAAAATACTGCCACCCCAATAAAATGCATTTAGCAGACGCTTTTATCCAAAGCTACTTCCAAGAGAGAGCTTTACAAAAGTGCATAGGTCTCTGATCATAACAACAAGATAGCCTCAAACATTGCGGGTAGCCAAAACATGAAGTATACATTGTGAAAAAACAGTCCCAAAGGGAAGAACCATAAGAGCATGTAGTGAAACAAACATTCACCATTCCCTCTCCCCCACTCAGAAGCATGTACGCTGTCTGCTTCATTTGATCTTGATAGGCTAAGCATTCTGTAGCAAAAATTGCAAGGGCAGCAATCGCTATCTAATCGACATGTACAATTTCGCTAGCAGGGGAAAAATAGCCTACAAACAATGAAAATCACCAGTTAACTTAATTTAAATTAGCAAGAACTATAGACTAATACAGTAACAGCCTTAACTTAAATGACAACATAAGTTATACGACTTAGCTCTACAGTTCTCAAGGACGCACACACGCAATCTCAACTGTGCTGTGAAGCGCGTGTCCGTGCTATCCTCCGATAGGCTTTCTAATAATCACTGCTGATAGACGGCCTGTCTTGTACAGCCCTATTTCTGATACCGTGGCGGCAGAAATTGAGCCGTGGCGGGCTGCCACGGAAAAATCAACACAGCGGAAACACTGGGAGAGGAAGAGAGGCAGTTTGGACGTTAGAGGATTTTCCACTAAAGTATCATCACACTGGTCTCTGCTCAGCCAGAATCATCTCAGGATCTCTCTGCTCTGGGCTTCTCTAGCGCGCGTGCGTGTGAGAGAGAGAGAGAGCGAGAGACAGAGACAGAGACAGAGAGAGACAGAGAGAGACAGAGAGAGAGAGAGAGAGAGAGAGTAAGCAAGTGAGGGTGGAATGTGGAGTCTGTGGTTCATACAGAGCAGCCATTGCAGGGAAGAACAATGACACGATCCCCGTCTCTCTCCCTCTCTCCCTCTCTGTCTCTCCCTTTCTCTCCGTGTTTCCAGAGGGAGCATGGTCACTCATAACTCAGGGAGGGTTTTTCTGCATCTGAACAGGGTCAGGGTTCGGACATTCTACCATGGAAGGAAAGTCAGAATACGTCTTTATCGTTTAAAACTGAATTATTATTCTCCGATTACTATTGTCAAGTGCAAAATGGTTTGGAAAGATGTATAAAAAAGAGAGGATGTAGGGTGTGTGTGTGTGTGTGTGTGTGTGTGTGTGTGTGTGTGTGTGTATCTCTGTCCTGCATCCACACTCTCTTCTTCAAGTGTATCACTCTCAGTATTGGTGCATTGTGGGACGGCAAGGAAATATGCATGGCTGAACTTAGTAGCACTGACAGGCTAGCTGGTGCCAACTTTCCCCTGTTTAAAATTCCCGACCAGTGGAGTTATAACATCACTGTGTTTCCCATTTGCTTCTTGAGTGGGCGAGCATCTTTCTCGAGCTGCTTTTCTAGAACTGCTTCATAGAACAGCTTTCTAGAACTGCTTCATAGAACAGCTTTCTAGAACTGCTTCACAGAACAGCTTTCTAGAACTGCTTCACAGAGCTTCTTTAGATAAAGCTTTCCTTATCCTAAAGGAAATGCTTGATAGAATAGCTCCACAGGATGAAACAGTCACCATCAAGGAAGATCTCGTCCAATAGGAGCTCTAGCTGCCTTGCTAAAGGCGGGACTATGATTGCCAGCCCAAAAGGGGTGTCGAATAAATGTGTGAGAGACAGAGAATGTGAGTGTGTGTGTGTGTGTGTGTCAGAGAAAGAGAGAGCAAGAGAGAGAGGGGGGAGAGGGAGTGAGAGAAAGAGAGAGAGAGGAAGGGAGAGAGAGAGAGAGAGGGAGAGAGAATATGTGTGTGAAAGAACGTGTGTGTGTGTGTGTGTGTGTGTGTGTGTTTGGAGCCAGTGGTTAGACACCATGGAACAAGCCAGCCATTCATGAGGCAGGGTGCGGTAAAAACCAGAAGGTAAGAGGTAGGTCCAACACATCTCTCTCCCCTCTCTCTTTCTCTCCCTTTCTTCCCTCGCTTTCTTTCTCTCTCCCCTTCTCTGACTCGCCTCTCTCTGTCTCTCCCTCGTTCTCCCCCTCTCCCTCCCTCTCTCTCTCTTTACACAGGGCTGGTATTTTTCCACCTATTCAGAGGTGATATTTATAGTCCGAGGCAGAGTGTAGAGGGTCAGTGTGTGTGTGTCTGTGTGTTTGTTTGCCCCAGAGGTCAATTCCAAGTGGGGAAGGTAAATAAATAAACAAAAAAGCTGAACCCGGAAGGGGAAGGATAGAGAGAAGGGGGGAGGAAGAACACACACACACACACAGGTAGGCAGAGTGTCGATGATGTGTGTGTGTGTGTGTGTGCAGGGGTGTGTCGCTACCCTCTTGGGATGTCTGGAGGTCAGATCCAGGATGAGGACATCTCTGCTTCCAGTCAGTGGTCTGAGTCCACAGCAGCACGCTATGGCAGGTAGGATACACACACACACACTCACTGTAACACACGTGTGTTGAACCAGGAGCATGTGGGTGGCCTTCAAGCTGGAAGATGATGATGTCATATCCTCCTGCAGACACCGCAGGGTCGTTCCTGCACACACACACACACACTAAAACTCCCTGTAACACACACACACACTCCCTGTAACACACACACACACACGCACTCCCTCTAACACACAAACGCATGGGTTGTCCCTGTCCTCTTCATCAGCCTGCCAACAGAACCACAAACTAACCGTTCAGTATATTTATCACAAAATAACTTTCCTAGGTTGTTGCTTAAACTTCCCTCCCTGATCTCTCTCTGTCTTTCTTTCTCTCCCTCTCTTTCTCTCCCTCTCTTTCTCTCCCTCTCTTTCTCTCCCTCTCTTTCTCTCTCTCTCTGTCTCTCTCTCTCTGTCTCTCTCTCTCTCTCTCCCTCTCTCTGTCTCTCTCTCTCTCTCTCTCTCTGTCTCTCTCTCTCTGTCTCTCTCTCTCTGTCTCTCTTTATACTCACCTTTCTCTCATCTTACCCTCTGCTTGTCCTTTGCTCTCTCTCTCTCCCTCCTTCCCCAGGCTGGACTTTGAGGAGGGCGATGGTGCGTGGTGTCCGGAGGGGACTGTGGAGCCGGACAGTGTGAAGGAGTTCCTGCAGGTGGACCTGCGCTCGCTGCACTTCCTGACGCTGGCCGGGTCTCAGGGCCGCCACGCCGGGGGCATCGGCAATGAGTTTGCCCAGATGTACAAGATCAAGTACAGCAGAGACGGCAGCCGCTGGATCACCTGGAGGAGCAGGCAGGGCCAGCAGGTGGGAGATAGCTCCTCTCTCCTCCTGTCCCTCTCCTCTCTCCTCCTCCTCCTGTCCCTCTCCTCTCTCCTCCTCCTCCTGTCCCTCTCCTCCTCCTGTCCCTCTCCTCCTCCTGTCCCTCTCCTCCCCCTGTCCTTCTCCTGTCTCCTGTCTCCTACTCTCCTCTCCTTTCTCCTCTTCTCATCTCCCTCTCCTCCTCTCTCCTCCTCCTCCTGTCCCCTCTCCTACTCCTCCTGTCCCCTCTCCTACTCCTCCTGTCCCCTCTCCTCTCTCTTCCTCTCTCCTCTCTCCTCCTGTCCCTCTCCTCTCTCCTCCTCCTGTCCCTCTCACCTCCTCTCTCTCCTCTCCTCTCTCTTCCTCCTCCTCCTCTATCTTCTCATGTCTCCTCCTCTCCTCCCCTCTCTCCTCCTCTCTCTCCTCTCCCCTCCTCTCTCTCCTCTCCCCTCCTCTCTCTCCTCTCTCCTCCTCTCTCTCCTCTCACCTCCTCTCTCTCCTCCTGTCCTCTCCTCCTCTATCTTCTCATGTCTCCTCCTCTCCTCCCCTCTCTCCGCCTGCAGGTCATCGAGGGGAACAGGAATGCGTATGACATCGTGCTGAAGGACCTGGAGCCGCCCATCATCGCTCGCTTCGTGCGTTTCCTGCCCGTCACCGACCACGCCATGAACGTCTGCATGAGGGTGGAGCTCTACGGCTGCGAGTGGCTGGGTAGGAGGGGGGAGGGAGAGGGGGAGAGGGGAGGGGGGTTAGACCATGTTGCACACACCAGGCCAGCTGAAAAACTAAAAACACCTCCCTCCCTCCCTCCCTGCCTGCCTCCCTCCCCCTCCAGATGGTCTGGTGTCCTACAATGCCCCTGCAGGAGAGCAGATGAATCTACACAGTCAGCACGTTTACCTCAACGACTCTGTCTACGACGGAGCTATTATCTACAGGTGTGTGTGTGTGTGTGTGTGTGTGCCTGGCCTTGCGAGGTCTACACCTGGGGGAGGCAGCTCCCCCTAGTGGACATGTCACTTATGTTCAAACTTACCTGCTGTATGAATAAGCCGTCCACCTGTCTGTCTGTCTCTCTACCTGTCTGTCTCTCTACCTGTCTGTCTGTCTCTCTGCCTGTCTGTCTCTCTGCCTGTCTGTCTCTCTGCCTGTCTGTCTCTCTACCTGTCTGTCTCTCTGCCAGTATGACGGAAGGTCTGGGCCAGCTGACAGATGGGATGTGTGGATTGGACGATTTCACCCACAGTCATGTGTACAACGTGTTGCCGGGATACGACTACGTGGGCTGGACCAATGAGAGCTTCCCAAGCGGATATGTGGAGATCATGTTTGAGTTTGACCGTATGCGAAACTTCACCACCATGAAGGTAACTGGAACATCTCCATCTGTCTCCAGGTAGAACAGGTTTACCTGTCTCCCGGTGTAACATCTCCCTATGTCTCCAGGTGTAACATCTCCCTCTGTCGCTAGGTGTAACATGTTTATCTGTCTCCGGGTGTAACATGTCTCTCTGTGTTTCCCTCTACTCAGGTACACTGTAACAACCTGTTCACGCAGCAGGTGAAGGTGTTCCGCCAGGTGGTGTGTTACTTCCGCTCCGAGTCAGACTGGGAGGCCACGCCTCTCTCTTTCACTCCGGGGATGGACGTCCTGAACCCCAGCGCCCGATTCGTCACCGTCCCCTTGGCCAATCACATGGCCAGCTCCATCAAGTGCCAGTTCTACTTTGCCGACGCCTGGATGATGTTCAGCGAGGTGACCTTCCAGTCAGGTACATCACCATGACGACATCCCCCACCTAGCGACACAGGAACATCTCTGTGACGTTCCTGGATCCTGTTCCATCCTCTGCTGTGTTTCTGCAGACACAGCCATGTACAACACCACCCTGGCACCGCCCAAGACTGGACCCCCCACCAGCACCCAACCAGGTCAGTGGCCCCACACACACACACACACACACACACGCACGCACGCACACCATGACTAACACACACAGGCTCCCATACAGCCACAGTTCTTACCTGTTGTCCAATAGCAAGGTGTGTTTCCCTATCCCCGCCCCAGGGGATGACCCCACCCACAAAGTAGACGACAGCAACACACGCATTCTGATTGGCTGTTTGGTCGCCATCATCTTGATACTGCTGGCCATCATCGTCATCATCTTGTGGAGGCAGGTGTGGCAGAAGATGCTGGAGAAGGTGAGGAACAAGCAGTCTGCAGGGTGTGTGTGTGTGTGTCGACAGGGTGTGTAGTTGCATGTTGTGACGGGCTGGTCAGTGGTCCTCTCACCAGCCTGCTTGCAGGCGTGGCGAGGCATGCTGGGTGAGGACCTAACCGCTAGTCTGTCACCACAGAGCCAGACGTTCACCTACAGCCCCAGCAGCCAGGTCTCCAGCCCCCAGCGGGAGCAGGAGACCAGCTCCACCTACGAGCACATCTTCCCCCTGGACCCTGGTCCTGGTCCTGCTCCTAACCCTGGTCCTGGTCCTAGCCCTGGTCCTGCTCCTAGCCCTGGTCCTGCTCCTAGCCCTGACTACCAGGAGCCTTCCCGCCTGTTACGCAAGCTGCCTGAGTTCTCTTCAGAGGAAGAGGGTGAGTTAAAACACACACACACACACACACACACACAACCTTCAAGACGCACCAGCAAGGTTCCTCCCGCCTCCTCCAGGCTCTACCAGCTCCACAGCCTCCTCGTCTCCCATGGCAACCGGGGCATCCCAGGACGCAGCGCCTCACTACGCAGAGGCCGACATCGTCAACCTGCAGGGCGTTACCGGCGGCAACACCTACGCCATCCCGGCGGTAACCATGGACCTGTTGTCGGGAAAAGACGTCACCGTGGAGGAGTTTCCAAGGAAACTACTGACGTTCAAGGAGAAACTGGGAGAGGGCCAGTTTGGAGAGGTACCTCACCCACACCTAAACCCTCACCCTCACCTCACCCTTACTTCACCCACACTTCACCCACACCTAAACCCCCCCTGTGTGCAGGTGCACCTGTACGAGGCAGAAGGTCTCCAGGAGTTCCTGGGGGAGTTCTCCTCCAGCGACAACCAGCCTGTCATGGTGGCAGTCAAGATGCTCAGAGCGGACGCCAACAAGAATGCCAGGTACACAGACACACTCACTCACTCACTCACTCACACACACACACACACACACAGGTGACCTGTAACCCCCTGTGTTGGCAGGAATGACTTCCTGAAGGAGATCAAGATCATGTCTCGTCTGAAGGACCCCAACATCGTGCGCCTGCTGGCGGTGTGCGTGTGCAGCGACCCGCTCTGCATGATCACGGAGTACATGGAGAACGGAGACCTCAACCAGTTCCTGTCCAGACACCAGCCTGAGGACCAGCCGGCCCCCCTCAGCAACACCCCCACCGTCAGGTACGTCTGTGTGGGAGTCTGCTGTCTGTGTGGGAGTCTGCTGTCTGTGTGGGAGTCTGCTGTCTGTGTGGGAGTCTGCTGTCTGTGTGGGAGTCTGCTGTCTGTGTGGGAGTCTGCTGTCTGTGTGGGAGTCTGCTGTCTGTGTGGGAGTCTGCTGTCTGTGTGGGAGGCAGGGGGCTGAGCGGTTAAGGAATCGGGCTGGTAATCAGAAGGTTGCCGGCTCGTTGTGTCCTTGGGCAAGGCACTTCACCCTACCCTGTACTTAACTGTAAGTTGCTCTGGATAAGAGCGCCTGCTAAATTACTAAATGTAAATGTGTGTGTGTTTGAGCCAGCAGTAACCCTTCCTTCCCTCCCTCCCTCCAGCTACAGTAACCTGCACCACAGTAGTAACCCTTCCCTCCCTCCCTCCCTCCAGCTACAGTAACCTGCACCACAGTAGTAACCCTTCCCTCCCTCCCTCCCTCCAGCTACAGTAACCTGCACCACATGGTTGTTCAGATCGCCTCGGGGATGAAGTACCTCTCCTCTCTGAACTTTGTCCACCGAGACCTGGCCACCAGGAACTGCCTGGTGGGCCGCAGCTTCACCATCAAGATCGCCGACTTCGGCATGAGCAGGAACCTGTACAGCGGCGACTACTACCGCATCCAGGGGAGAGCTGTGCTGCCCATTCGCTGGATGTCCTGGGAGAGCATCCTGCTGGTGAGCCCCCTGCTGGAGAGACAGGGGAACTGCGGGCTGCCGGGACAGAGCTGGAAGCTGGAGTGACCTGTGGACCTTGTCCCCTCTGCAGGGGAAGTTCACCACGGCCAGCGACGTGTGGGCCTTCGGGGTGACGCTGTGGGAGACGCTGACCTTCTGCAAGGAGCAGCCGTATTCTGAGCTCACGGACGAACAGGTCATAGAGAACACCGCCGAGTTCTTCAGGGACCTGAAGAGACAGGTGGGGAACATGAATAATCATGTGTTCATTTATCAGGTGGGAACAGGAACATGAATAATCATGTGTTCATTTATCAGGTGGGAGGAACAGGAATAATCATGTGTTCATTTATGATATGGCATCTTCCAATACATCTTGACACACACACACACATAGGGTCATCTGCTGATGTGGTATGTTTGACCCCTGACCTCTGTGCTACAGATCTACCTTCCCCAGCCGGTCCTCTGTCCAGACTCTGTCTACAAGGTCATGCTGAGCTGCTGGACCAGGAACACTAAGGAGAGGCCGTCCTTCCAGGAGATCCACCAGGCCCTGTTGGCCAGTCAGGCCAGTAGCTCCTAACTCCAGGAGAGATACCAAGCCCCGCTGGCGCCCCCTGGTGTCTGTTGCCAGACTTGAGGACTGGGATTCCCAATATGGTGCCTATGAAATAGATTAGACCAAGTTTTAAAATATCCAGCTTTAAAGCTACAACTCCAAATAGACTGACCAAGCAACACACACACACACATAACACACACACACAGGCATACATGCCTTGAATAATATTAAATAAACTCTTGCCGTGTGTAAAATTGGCTTCCGCAGAGGGAGAAGCCAGAGTTAGATGTAGCATGAACGTTTGGCACTTTTGAAAATGTTTTTTTTTTCTGTTCCAAATAGCATTACAAATGCTAAACCTTTCTCATCTTTATACATGACCTTCATCAATCAATTACTTCAGCAACTCTATTGTATTGCGACTGAATGTAAGCTGTAGTTTTTCCCCGGTTTGAAATGTTTTCTAAATTCTTCATCTCAGTCTCTAGAGCTACATGTTTTCATACTGTCCTGACATGTTTACCCTGCAGTTTCTCACAGCGACATTGGACAGAAATAGACTTTGACGTTTGTATTTCAACTTTTACATCTTAAATACGAATATTTTGTACCAATATTTAAATACATTGTATATACATATTTGTTCAGTTTGTCATCTTATAATATGATCCTGTATTGAAGTGTTTTATATCAGCTACATTATTTGTTCCTGGTCTAGTAACTAAAGCATGTGCTGTTGTCCTCTGTATTCTAGAAGCAGTGATATTCTCACTTTGTTATTCAAACAAACTACCTATGGAATGCATAGTTTAAATTGTTCTTACAAACACTGTCCTAAAATGAGCACAGTTTTTATAAGCTACAGTTGTTTTCTCTTACTCTATACTTGATTAAACCAAAGTGCTCATCGTGGCTGTGTTGAGAGAAGGAGCTGGTTTACAGCTTGATGAAAGTATGTTACCAAGGAAACCGTGAGAAAAGATTGGAGTTTGGATCCAACAGGCTTCTGTCAACTTTCAGGTGAAGGAGAACATTGCTTTGCCCAGAATCGATCGCAAACAACAAATGTTTCTTGTTGTCATGGTTTCTCTTGACCTTTACTCAGCGACCTTTGAACCCGCTGGCAGGTGTTGGGTTAGAACCTGAAAACCGAAACAAGCTTCTAACCTGTGGGTCTCAGTTCTTTCTGTTAAACACTTTCCTGATCATTTTAACTGAGCTGGTCTTTTTACTGTGCTGCCTTGTGTAACAGCCTGAGCCAGTCTGACTCATCAGACAGTTTGTATCTAGAAAGTCATCCTTGGAAACTGGAAAAGGGCAGGCACTATCAAAAAATACTTAGCAAATAATTGGATGAACCATCTGCCTAGCAGCGTCTAACCAGCTGTCTTGCAAGGTTAGTATACCGCCCCCATATCGACTTCTGTATATCGTCTGATCTGGAAAGGCCAACATTGCTCTCTCTCTATTAGACACGGAAGACTGAGCATCTTAGGGTTACATGAACTCTTTATTATTGTGACCTGTTAAGTGGTCTAGATGTATTGTTAGTTAGTATAGAATTTATTACACACTACAAAATACAGTAAACCTTTTTTTAAATTCAAATATTCGTTTTGTAATAAACAAAACTGATTTCAGTTTTGTGATCAAATGAGAAAATAAAATCATCTCGACGTGTCTCGTATGTCCTTGCTTGGTTCTGAAAACACCCGACCCAGTGTCACAGCTTTTCATGAGATAGTCAAGAAAAATAGTTACAGTCGTTGATTGTGCTGTTGTCAGCCATGTTTTCGTGATAATAGCGCAAACTAATAGCGCTACTAACCAATTTATATTGAAGAAGAAGTGCATTGTGGGGACTGTTGTTCAAGTGGGCAGTGATTTGTAATCACACACACACACACACACACTGATGTATTTTAAGATACTTTTATCTGTAGCTAAAAGTTTAGCAGGAATTGAACAACTTTGTGATAACCTTTAACATCTTCATCAGCGGAATATCTTCCCCCCCCAAACCTCACCTGATCCAGCTTACCTTACCGTCGCTTAGCAACCGTCCTCATTAAAAATGGATGTTGTGGCGTTGTCCCGGTGTCTGAGGAGGGTTCCTGGTTCGCGTGCATCCCAGACTTTGTCCTTCTGAGCTTAGGTGTTTGGATGTACAGGGAACATAAGCAGCATGCAGGATGACAACAGACATGCTTTTTATCTTCAATATATTCCTTTTAGATTTTAAAAGGGAAAGTAAGAAAATAATCAAGAAGTAAATGAATGGCAGTAAAAATGTATACATAGGCCTACTGTGTATGTGCTCTAGAACAGTGGTTCTCAACCCTGTCCTCAGGGACCCCCTGTCCTGCATGTTTTAGATGTTTCCCTGCTCCAACACACCTGATTCAAATAAAAGGGTTGTTATCTAGCTCTGTAGAAGCCTGGTAACGAACATGCATTTGAATCAGGTGTGTTGGAGCAGGGAAACATCTAGAACAAGCAGGACAGGGGGTCCAGGGTTGAGAACCGCTGCTCTCGAAGATTCTTAAAGATAAATGAGAATCCAGGTGACCTCCCAAATTCTAATCCCCACACACACCTGGACCCCCAGACACACACCTGGACCATACACTCAAGGCCTTGGTAGGTCCAGACAGGCTAGGTAACAACACAAGTATGCACGGTGTGCTCTACACCCTCCTGTTACACACACATCTATCACTGCTTTCTTTCTTAGGAGTACAACATCTATCATGCACAATAGAAATTTCAAAAAGGACAAAAGTGTGTCTTCTATAACTCATTAATTTATTCTAATGGTTTATCTGAAGATTGATGGTCTGTCCGTATCTTGAATCCGCCTCCGAGCGATCCCTGTCTTTGACGAGAGTAATTGCTTGGGTTTCTAATCCATTGCGTATAACGATTTCTCAGTGGCCTTCAGTATGCTCCGATGACACGCGATCGGTTTTCTGAGTCATTCCTGTTCACGTCCTGTAGGCTTGCACATGGATATTGATGGGATGTCAGAGAGCCTTTATGAGAAGTTATTAAAGCAGGAAGTCAAAGGCAGGGAGGACACTAAAGGAGGAGCAGAGAAGCGCTTCACCTTCAGGACGTGACTACTGTGACCTTTAACCACATGAACAAACGTAGACCGACTGTTTGTGAAGCATAATCTAGCATATTCTACTGTCATGACTTGAGCGTGTTGATGCTCTTGAAGCATGGGTCTCGTGCGATGCGGAATTCTCTCTGCGGGGGCACTGGGTACAATCTAAAGGTCAAACTACCTAGAAAACATTAGCCTACATTTCAATTAACTTAATTTTTTTTCACTGTTCTGTTTGGCATATGAACAGTGCAGTGACATATTGGATGTGTTGCATCTGTTCTGCAGCAACCTGTGCTAATTCACTGTAAAACACTGTGATAAAGCTAAATACTTTACATTGTATTGGTTCATATTGATCAATACAATCCAGCCTTACATAACATGTCTTTATTGAATCCACATGGCTGATTGTTGACTGCTGTCCTCACTAAGAAATCCAGCGTTATCTGACATTAAAAGGCTGTCACTGCCTCCCCAGAAATGGATATAAGTACTTCGAGCGATCCAGTCCCCTATTGAAGGCGATGCCGCTCCATCGTTAAAGCGTATTGTCTCCATAGCGATCTGATCGCAAGCCCAGCAGCGTTGCTGTGGAGCTGCCGCTTCTGCCGCCGTGTCCGTTTCTGCCGCTACGTCCTCTTCGGCAGCGCTGAGTTTGGGGTTGCAGAATGCCCAGACCATGCCGCAGAAGTATACGAAAAACGTTCCCATTACCATGACCATGAGCGCATACGACTCGATCATTGCCTTGGTGACGGCAGATGTCATCTTGCCGTAGGCTACTTTTCAGTGTTCAGAAGATGACACGATGAAGAGATTCCTTGCTCAAAACAGTGAGACAAAAGAGAGGGAGATTGAAACAGGCTAACGTCGCATTTTGAAATAGGACAAACGGGTCTTAAAAATATCAGAATAGACAGACTCACAGCTGTAACCTCAGGTGCCCTGGCGCGTTGCGTGTGCGACGATGTGTGTTTGATACCATCATCGCTGACTGAACCGTCCAGTAATGGATGAGTCGGACACGCTTTTTACAGATCAGTCTGGAAAGGTAAACAGCGCGTTCTAAAAATACACGGCTGCGCAGTTTGTTGTGTTTCAGTTAGATTCTGAATGCAAGTTGAATGATATTCTTTCAGATAAGATTTTGCATGAAATGTTCACTTTCTAAAGCTCCTGAAAAAACGGAACTGACCCGTTTTGCCTGGCTTTAAAAATGGCATGCTCACAGTGGCATATGTGTATAGCCTGCAATAGTCTATAGCCTAATTTGCACTCTGAAGCGAAATGCTCATAGCTCACAGCTAGGATCATAGGCGATATTAACCATGTAAAACATAACTGTTCCATTTGCAGCCTGTACCATACTATGACTTTGGAGAATGATTTGGGGAATTGAGGATTATCAACCTTTGCTTTGCCATCTGTCTAACGGTGTTAACCTTCTCTGACCTTTAAGCCCGCTGAACCCAAGCATAAACTTTCTCTACTGAAAATGTAACTGCATTTTCAGATCCCTTTAGATTGTGAATCTCCCCTCAAATCTCTTCCCCAGTGTTCCTTTCTCTAGCGTATTCTCGTAAAATGTACACTTAGAATGTGACTGTAATAAAGTCATAACATTTCACTGTAATTTGTATTCACCTGAATATTCTAGCGATTAAACACTGACACGCACTTTTTCTCACGCATAACATTAGGTGTGTTCGACTTCATGCAGCGCCGGCGGCGCCGACAGCCGGCTGCAGCCGGCTGCCTTGAATTTGAGAATGCCATTGGCTGCTTCAAGTCAGCCGGGCTGCAGGCGGCTGCAGACGACACCGACCCTTCATGAAGTCGAACGTACCTAATGAGCTTCACAACTTCAACTGGGTACGAAACAAAACAAGGGTCTGACTCCTTTATCGAAAGTCGTTGTGGGTCGCGTAGTTTTTAAGGGCCCGCTTAGTAACGCTTTCCTCACAGACTCTTTGGTTTGAGAACTACACGCCCCATCCAGCGCCATCACCGAGGCACCGGATGTCACTTACGCCGGAAGAGAAGACGGTCCTTTTCCGAGCCATCTTGTGGCATCATCTAGCGAAGTGTTCGCACCAAGCCTCGTAGAATCGGAGGAAAATCCTGCTGAAGGGGCGCCATCATGCCCGGACAAATGCAAGAAGGTTTTGGCTGCGCCATAACCAATCGGTTCGACCAGTTATTTGACGACGAGTCGGATCCTTTCGAGCAGTTGAAAGAGGCCGCTAACAAGAAGAAGGAGGCTCTTGTTCCTGGTGCCGCCAAGACAGCTGCACAAGCTGCCAAGCAACAGAAAAAGGAGACACAAAAAGAAAGAAAAAATCCTCTTGCTGATATTAAGAAGGAAGAGACGCAGGCACCGGCCCCTCTCAAGAAAGATGGTAGGAAAGCCTATTACACATGACCTCTTAAACTGTCAAATTGCATCGAAGCTAGCCCAGTGACTCGCTAGCTATAATTCTAAAGCCTCCATGAGGTCAACATGATTCCTTTTGTGCGTCTATTGGTCTATCAATTAAAATACACTGTGCAGGGCGTTACATGGTAGGCGTGATAGTGGTTTACACGCCTTGGTAAACTGTGAGTGATGTGGGCCAACTTGTTTTGCAGCCAACCAACGCAGGCCTTGTTAAAATGGGGCAAGCCAAGTTGGTTGGCTAGTCTCGCACAGTTAATTAGCTATTGTAACAGCCTGTTGAGTTTGGCTAAACAAAGTAATTTGTTTAGTGTTTTTGTTTTGTCTTCTGGCTTGTACGTCAGTATGGAGATGTCGATTTGCTAGTTGCAAATCTACAGGTTCCACAACGAGGCTAACTTAATGAGCTCATAAACTACGAGTGCGATTTAAATAAACTAGCTAGCTACTGTAGTTAACACAGGATGTAGTTTGTTACTATCGTTCCTGTCGGGAAATACATACCTGGTAGTCTAGTTATGTAGCAAGTTGGAAATGATGTAGTTATCTTAATTAGCTCGTTGGTCAGTGGTAACAAGTGAAACCAAATCTATGATTTCAATTTGAATGGTGACAGCCCTCGTGGTTGGAGATAAGGGCGTAATAACATAAACGTCAACACTCCTTAAGCTCGGCTAGATAACTGGCTGACTTTCGTTCCTCCCTAGGCGCGTGCCTTTTAAAGTAAAACATGGGCGTTACCCATAAGTCAGTACCATATTCTTGAAGTAAACGTAAAACCCGTTTCAGTCAAGTGTATCAGTTCAGGGGCAAAGGCTACATTGGTTGTCAAGAGAAGATGGAACAGGTGCAGTTAGTGTGTCCAGTTGCTGCGTGTTGGAGTCTATTTTGGTCTGATCTAGGCGTGGGAGGGACTTGAGACCAGTGACTGGTCACACTCTCCAATCAGATAGACAGTGGTGACTGTCTCTATCTGATGGGGCTGTACCCACCCCTATCAAAGCAGTCATGTTTAATAGAGACAGCATGTGGCTAGAATAGCTCACTTGTAGAGCTTTTGACTGCCTATCAAGAGAGTCATAGGTTCAAATCCTAACCCACTCCCACATTTTGGATAAGCTGCTAAATGAATACAGGAATTGTGTGACTGTGTTGATGAGCCGTGTGCTGTTCTGTCGTGGTGCGTAGCCGTAGGACCCGGTGTGAGGCGGGCGCCCCGCAGACCAGAGGGCCCGGCAGGAGCCCCACAGCAGGGGGTGCAGGGGGAGGGACGCCCCCCCACAGACAGACGGCCAGACAGACGACCCCCACGCGAGCGGCGCTTTGAGAAGCCCGCCGGTGGCGAGGACAAGCCCGAGGGAGGAGAGTTCTCCGTAGAGAAGTGAGTGTTGGGGGAGGGAGGGAGGGATGGTGGGAGGGAGGGATGGTGGGAGGGAGGGAGGGTGGGTACCAGGTGAGGCAGCACATTTCAGACAGAACAATACCTAGGCTCCAGCCAGCCCTCCCATTGGCTGTACAGAATGACAGGTTGTTTACATCCGTTTAATTAATTCAAAATCCTACATGTGGACATTTAAACTTTTTTTTTTTTTTTTTTTTACCAGGAAAGTCATTCATACTGATATTAATGTATTAGTTTATATGAATCCCCTGTTATAAAAGCAAAACCAAAAGTGAGACATGTAAATTATTGAGATGGTTTAACTGCCCGTCTGTGTTGAAAGGCCTGTTGTAGCTATGAGCTATCATGTTACACATTGTGAATGTATTTTAATCAGACTCCTGATGTTCTATGATGCCATCTACCTCTGGTGTTCTAACCCATGTCCTCTAACATGTCCTCTAACCCTGGTCTTGTCTTCCCCTGGAAGGCCCGTGGGAGAGAGGCCGCTACGAGGCCGGGGCGGGGGCCGTGGAGGCCGTGGTGTGGGGCGAGGCCGGGGCATGGGCCGCAGTGACGGCTTCGACTCCCGGGGGAAGAGAGAATTCGACAGACACAGCGGCAGCGACCGATCGTACGTCATCCTCAGTTGCCCTCCATCTCCAAACCCCCCCTCTTAAAACCCTGTCTCTCTCCAACCCCAGTCTCTGTCTCTTCAAACCCCTTTTTTTCTCAAAACCTCTGGCCTCTTCCATCACGTATGAAACAGTGTGTGTAGGTCCTAGAATCCAGCTCCCAGCTAAAGCACATGTTGTTTCAGCAGCCAGAAAGGTGAAGAGAAGCGTGGAGGAAGTGGATCTCACAACTGGGGCACCGTCAAGGATGAACTGAGGTGAGTTGAGCCTGTGCAGGCGTCTGAGGTCTAGCCTGTCCAGGTGTCTGAGGTCTAGCCTGTGCAGGTGTCTGAGGTCTAGCCTGTGCAGGTGTCTGAGGTCTAGCCTGTGCAGGTGTCTGAGGTCTAGCCTGTGCAGGTGTCTGAGGTCTAGCCTGTGCAGGTGTCTAGAGTAGACAGGGTCTGCAGCTGGCTTTGTCACAGTTGATGAATGTTGCTGTGTCTGCAGCGGAGAGCTGGACCAATCGAACGTCACGGAGGAAACCCCCGAGGGAGAGGAACGTCCTTCAGCAGACACAGAGAACAAGTAAGAGTTCTGCCGAGCACACCCTACTGCTTCCTAGTCCACCCTAGTGCTTCTTAGTGTAGCCGGTGTGTGGTAAATTTCAATCCTCAAGTACGTAACAGGAGTAGTTGGTAGTGGTTGCGCTTGGAAGTCGAGAGGTGGCAGGTTCGACTCCTGGTGGGAGCGAACATTGGCCAGTATGCCTCTGACGGACCTTGCAAGACCACATCTGTTACATTAGCACACCCTATTACTTCCTAGTACACCCTAGTGCTTCCATGCACACCCTAGTACACCCTAGTGAGGGCAAGGCTGACCCCCCCCCCCCTCCTGCTGCTGCAGGGAGAACGAGGTGGAGGAGGTGAAAGAGGAGGCCAAGGAGATGACCCTGGACGAGTGGAAGGCCGTGCAGGACAAGGAGCGCGCTAAGGTGGAGTTCAACATCCGCAAGGCCAACGAAGGCGCCGCCGACAGCCAATGGAAGAAGGGATACGTGCTGCACAAGTCCAAGGGTGATGAGGTGAGACGAGGCTGGTGACCACACCGTTCCTCGTGCCCTGCTGATGAGGAGGCCCAAGGTCTTTTATGTGTGACGTTCTGCGGAAACCAGTCAGATGTCCTGGCCGCTCACTGTTGGCTATACTTTATTGTAATGTACAAAAAGTATATGATTACTTATGAAAAAAACGTTCATTTTAATGGTTTTTGGACATGTTAGCTAGCAAGATTTTCCAGCCATGACAAATCGATTTATGAAACGGGAGTGGAATCTTTGAATGCAGTTTTCTCCCTTATCCCTTTTAGACACAGGTCAACTCGCAACCGCAACTCACAACCTCGCCCAGAAAGTCAAATTTTCACGATGTGAAGGGTTTTCCTCACTGCCACACATACTCTCTAGTTATTTCATTGTAGTTGATGCACTGTGCCTGGGAAATACAGACCGTTCCTGGACTGAAACACTGAACTTTTCACTCCTGATCCTTCTGCTGGACTTCCTACATGCAGGATTTGGCACATCGCTCTGGGGAAGGTCTGCTAGATGAGTACAGATGTGAGGGGGTCTAGCCCAAGGTGTGTTGATGATCTCATGTCTTCTTCTTTCCCCTGAAGGAGAAGAAGCCAGGTGCTGTGATTGAGGCTGAGGTGGAGCCAGACACCACCAAGGTAGGTTACGCACACACACACAAACACACACACCATCCCCTCACTGCCCCACCTGATGTTACATTGACATTACATTGTCATTTAGCAGACACTCTTATCCAGAGCGACTTACAGTAAGTACAGGAACATTCCCCCAGGCAAGTAGGGTGATCAACTGAAGCAACCTTCAGATTACTAGCCCAAAACCGCTCAGCCACCTGACTCTGACTCCCTGGTGTTGTTTCAGGTTGAGGACGAGCACCACTTCCGGAAGCCGGCCAACGACATCACCGCCCAGCTGGAGATCAACTTTGGAGACCTGGGTCGTCCGAGTCGCGGGCGGGGGGGCCCCCGGGGGGGGCGGGGGGGCCGAGGTCGCGGTGAGGGCCGCGAGCGGGAGCCCAGAGACATCCGTGAGGTGGGGGCCGCATCCAGGCCAGCCCGCGGACCCAGACCTGACAAGGTAACAAGCTCAACACCATCCAGCACCTCCACCCATAACCCCAGCACACATCCACCCCATCTCCACCTCACCAGGCTGGGTACCTGACTGTGTTCTCCCCCCTCCAGCCCAGCGGTGTGTCTGTGCCCAACGTGGATGACCCAGAAGCCTTCCCTGCCCTGGCCTGAGCCTGCCACTCTGGGCCCCCAGACCCCTCCAGACCCCCATCCACGAGGCTTGCATGTTTTGGATCCTTCAGCAAAATAGAATTGATGGAGAAGACTGTCATCCTGTGTGACACTCAACTCTGAGGACTGAATTTTACCGATTTTAAAAAGATGAAACAAAAAAACTAAACAAATGAACCTTAAACACAAAAAACAGATGACTGTGCTCTCAGTTATTGAGGTTTTATACTTAAACAAGGTAGCAGGGATGTTTCATACAGTATTTTTTTCAGAGTTTATGCTTTCTTCATGAATACTTTTTTGTATTGCTGCTTGAAAATATGCATTTCCAAATATAAGTATGAGAAAAGTATTCTTTAGCTTGTGGTGCCCCCTGGCTTACTCCGAGATCCGATGCTGTAACTAGGCGCTGTAACTAGGCGCTGCACAGCTCAAGACCTAGGGGTTTCTGAATATGTTACTGCTTTAGTCCAGGTTGATGAATTTAGATATGGGTTATTTTTAAGTGTGGTCTATACCTCTTAATCTAGGCCTGGTTAACTCTTCCCTTGGGGAGGGATCTGGGAGGGCGAAGGTGGGTTTAAAGCTCTAATCCAGTGATTGTACTTATGTTACAGCTTCAGTTCTGTTAGCTGAACGAGGGTTTCCAAGGGCTGGGGAGTTTTAGGGGGCGGGTCCACATGACTGCTGGACTGCGATTACGGACAAATCCTGTCTTTCTAATCCAAACACAGCTCTTTACAAACACAGCTCTTTAACTGTCGCTGTACAGTAATAGTAACCATGGCACCCCCCAGTTCCCTGGACCCCCACCCCACCATCACCTGACTATACTCGTTACTCCACCCATGTACTGAAGCTAACGCCCCCTTCCACAGGGGACACCACAGCATAGTCACTCTGAAACTAATACCTGATCCAATGTGTGGAGCAGTCACAGGTTCTACAGGTGTGTGAATTCCAGTCCTGCTATTCTAGACTCTCTGTCGGTAAATAAAGACGGTCGATTCATTTGTGCATGGTAGTCCTTCTTTGCCGTGGTCTTCATGGGTGCCTCTTGTCCGCGCCGGGAGGTATGTGTGTCTTGAGGTAATGTCAGATGAGGATTCGGGTTTAGCTCAGCGGTTAAAGCATTTAGTCTACAGTACGAAAAGGTTGCAGGTTCGAATCCCCTCTGCGTCCGTCTGTATAGAAGCACTTGCTACATGAATGCTGTGTGAGAGAGCTCGTCACTCCAGGAACTCGCTGCAGTCAATCCTCACGGCATCCAGGGTTAGTTTCCCCCCCAGCGAGATCCCCATGAAGGAGCTGAGCGCGGCGGGGAAGAACTGCTCTTCCTCCTCCTCCTCGTTCCTGAGGCCGGAGACGTACACCACGGCCGTGTCTTGAGACGCCTGCGTCTGGTCTGAGGCGTCCGACTGCTGGGAGAAGCTCTTGAGGTAGGAGGTCTGGTGGTAGGCCGGCCAGGGTGTGGGCTCGGAGGTGGTGCCCTCTGGAGGGGCGGAGGTGATGGTGCAGGGATCAGCGCTCCCTCCTCCCCAGTCCTCCGGCAGCTCCTGAACCTCCACGCTGGCCGGCTCCTGGCTCAGGTGCGAGTCTCTCAGGGGCACCTGCACAAACAGCTCCCACTACAGGCAGGGAGGGAGAGAGCCTACGGGTTAGGGGTGCGTGTGTGTTGGGGAGTGTGTTATGGTTACTGTGTGTGTGTACCTTCTTTTTGGCACACTCCTTTGCCCATTTGCTGTTAGCGGGATCTGGGACGATATCTAACATGAGGCAGTTGAAGAGTAGATAGACCCTGGGGAGGGAGAGGGGGGCAGAACATCAGGCCACAACACCATGCTGAGCTGTCTGCACCGCTACGAGAGCTGTCTGTCTGCACCGCTACGAGAGCTGTCTGTCTGCACCGCTACGAGAGCTGTCTGTCTGCACCGCTACGAGAGCTGTCTGTCTGCACCGCTACGAGAGCTGTCTGTCTGCACCGCTACGAGAGCTGTCTGTCTGCACCGCTACGAGAGCTGTCTGTCTGCACCGCTACGAGGGCTGTCTGTCTGCACCGCTACGAGGGCTGTCTGTCTGCACCACTACGAGAGCTGTCTGTCTGCACCACTACGAGGGCTGTCTGTCTGCACCACTACGAGGGCTGTCTGTCTGCACCACTACGAGGGCTGTCTGTCTGCTCACCTCTGCTGAACAGCCGAGCAGTGCCACAGACACATAATCACCATGACGACCGCGGTGATGAGACAGACCAGCAGCACGATGGTCTCTGGGGATGGATTCTGGTCCTCGTCTGGAAGACACACACACACACCCTGGAGGTCACGCCACCGAGTCCCCACAGTGATTCCACAGTGAGGGGGGGGAGGAGTCTGGATAGGGGAGGGGGGAGGAGTCTGGATAGGGGAGGGGGGAGGAGTCTGGATAGGGGAGGGGGGGAAGTTGGGGTGGAGGGGGGAAGAGTCTGGATTGAGGGGGGAGGAGTCTGGGTGCAGACTCACGCTGCCTGTTGTTGATGATTGGCTTGCTCCGAGGCCCCTCCCCCGCGGCCGTGCTGGCGGTCAGCCAGAGTGCGTGTCCAGGGGGCAGAACCAGGCTGTGCTGCCGCTTCCACGCCGGGATAACACCTGCAAAACACGCTCAGGTCAGGTACTCTACAGCCTACAGCAGAGCAGGGGACAGCACAGTACAGTAGGGTGCAGTACAGTAGGGTGCAGTAGAGTAGGGTGCAGCACAGTAGGGTGCAGTACAGTAGGGTAGGGTGCAGTAGGGTAGGGTGCAGCACAGTAGGGTAGGGTACAGTAGAGTATGGTGCAGTGAAGTAGGGTGCAGTACAGTAGAGTAGGGTGCAGTACAGTAGGGTACAGTAGGGTGCAGTACAGTAGGGTGCAGTATAGTAGGGTACAGTAGAGTAGGGTGCAGTACAGTAGGGTGCAGTGCAGTACAGTAGAGTAGGGTGCAGTTACAGTAGGGTGCAGTATAGTAGGGTACAGTAGAGTAGGGTGCAGTACAGTAGGGTGCAGTGCAGTACAGTAGAGTAGGGTGCAGTACAGTAGGGTGCAGTGCAGTACAGTAGAGTAGGGTGCAGTACAGTAGGGTGCAGTGCAGTACAGTACAGTAGGGTGCAGTACAGTAGGGTGCAGTGCAGTACAGTAGAGTAGGGTGCAGTACAGTAGGGTGCAGTGCAGTACAGTAGAGTAGGGTGCAGTACAGTAGGGTGCAGTGCAGTACAGTAGAGTAGGGTGCAGTACAGTAGGGTGCAGTAGAGTAGGGTTAGTTAGTCCATACTGCAGACAATCTTGTGTTTCTCTCTGGATGGAGACATGCAGGCGTTGTAGTGGAGGATACACCCCTGACTTTGCCCATCAGGCATCCCCAAGAAGCTCAGGGTCACCTTGCCGCCCTCCACGAGCTCTCTGAAACTGGGGCCTGCTGTTGGCTCTGAGGAACACAAGCACAGGCTGTGAGCACTGCGATGAGGAACCAGGGTTCACGTTACGGAACCGTACAAGACAGGCAGTGGCCACTGTTGGCTCCGCCCCTCTCTTACTGTTCTCCCAGGTGTGGACAGCTTCAAATCCCGCTCTGCCCAGTGACCCCGCCCTGCCCGGCGACCCCACGTACTCCACCAGCACCGCTCCCGAGAAGCACTCGAACGGCCAGAGGTCTACGGAAGGAGGGAACACACATCACTCACTGCTATGAGAGCAAAGATTTTTTTTTTTTATTAGCGATATTCGCAGTGTTTCCGCCAGTTTTCTCCGCCAGTTTTCTCCCTTTCATTCAAATGGCAGTCTCCCTTCTCTAGAGAACTTTTTGGAGGAGAACCCCCCCCCCCTCACCCTACCACCTTGACTAACACATTTTCTGCGGGGAAGCCCTGCACCTTATTCAAGCTCTGTGGAAGCCGGGTAACGACCATTCATTTGAATCAGGTGTGCTGGAGCAGGGAAACATCTAAAACATGCAGGACAGCGGCTCTCTAGGACCAGGGCTGGAGGACCCTGGCATAGATCCTAAATAAAAAGGTTTGTTGGACAGACCTGTGATTGTGGTGTGGTTGTGTTCAGGCTCCAGTCTGACCCAGCTGAGATCCGTGGTCCTCCTGCCTGCAGGGTACCACTCCACCAGGTAACCCTGCACCTCCCCTGCACCGCCAGGCCTCCGCCAGGAGAGGGCGATGCTAGAGCCGTTCACCACCCACCACGACACATCCTGAGGGGGCGGGGCTGGGAGAGGAGAGACGCTCAACATCCATACTGCTTCCTGGGTAGCATGCTAGAGATGGGAGGGCGTGTGTGTGTGTGTGTGTGTGGGGGGGGGGGGTTCTGGGAGGATGGAGGTGTGGTCTCACCTGCAGCAGCTCTGATGGAGAGGGAAGCAGGTGGGGAACGCCCCCTGGAGTTCCCAGCAACGACCGTGACCTCACAGGCAGACAGGAAGCAGTTCCGCTGGACTGACAAATGATTGGTGGAGGCGTTGGTAGAAAACGTCTGGTTGTGAACTACGACCTCGTAGAACAGGACCCTCCCCCTGGCTTCCCGGTCACTCAGCTTCTGCAACCAGAGCGGCAGACCGAGCGTTACCACGGCAACGTGGCACAGAGAGGGAGGGGTGTGGCTTCAGTAACCACGGGAACGTGGTGTAGAAGGGGCGGGGTTGTGAGGCATGAGGCAGTTCTTCTAAGCGCTCTGCTTTCTTGGAAACTGCAACTAGTCTGGGTTTCATTTTGAAGCACGCTGACAGAGGTTTGTCAGCAGAGGGGACCAGGGACCAGGGACCAGCGCGCACACACACACACACACACACACACAGGTTGAGGTTCACCTTAGATGCGATCACGGTCTGACCTTTCAGCGAGTGCACTGCAGCCTGCAGCAGAAGCCAGTTCAGATGCGCACACACGTACACACGGTCTACAGGGATTCTGTTAGGGGTTACATGCTAACTGCATCAATCTCACATCATACTGTACATGTACTCTCTCCCTGTGTGTGTGTGTGTGTGTGTGTGTGTGTGTGTGTGTGTGTGTGGACACTCACCTTCCAGTGGATATGGAAGGACTGGTCATCCAGTGTGTACCACGCATCCACAGCTTTGACAGGAACTGTAAAGCAGAGGACAGGGATGAAGGGATGAAGGTAGTTTCAGCACCATCCTTCAGACCACCTTCAAACAGGTCTCCAACGTCAGTAGCAGCAGAAACAGGCAGCTTTCAGTGACTTAAATCTTTGCTGGTTTATATTCATGGGAAGGTTTCAGCTCAGTGGTGAGAGCATTCAACAGCAGCTGAAAGCGTCTGCTCACTGAACCCAGTTCATTATCAAGACATCGACAAGGACAGGCAATCCCCCCCGGGCCTTCCACATGAGAAGACACACACGACACAGCAGTTCACACAGGAAGTTGGGTGGTGAGTGTTTCCTCCCCAGTACACAGGCTGGGGTGTGACTAGGCACTGGGGAGGGGGGGGGGGGGTGGGGAGGCACGGTCACACACACCCACACCACTCACACAATGCATACACTCACACACAACCCATACCCTTCTCCACAACATGCTAGGTCTGATACGGTTAGAGCTAGGCCTAGGTTTGGGCTTGGACTGGATTGGGTTAGGGCTAGGGCTAGGGCTAGGGCTAGGGCTAGGACGAGGACTGGATTAGGAAAATAGGATTACTTTTCTTAGTATTGTTAGATGACCTTTCCAAACGATGATTCGTCATAAAAGACAGCACCTGACTGCTTTGATGTCTGTAAATCCGTAGCTGGTCTGCCTGCGAGAACATGATGTTCTGCTGCCATGTGCGTTCACAGACCCACCGATGTTTCGGCCTGTTCAGACTGCTCGACACATCTGAGACCTTATCTTCCACCATCTCTACTGAACGAAGCTCTGTGCTCTGTGAGGCTAATTTGAAGCCTTCTGTGACATTGCTTGAAAAATGAACAAGACAAAACAATGTGATTTGATCTAGTTTTCTGTCTCTCCTGCTGGCTGCTGAGATAAACCGAACCCAACACACCTCACCACTGTAAGCCGTTGCTATTGTGTTCACCCAAAGAGACGGGTAAGGGGGGGATTTGGAAGCTCCGACCGACTGGGTTAGTGGAGGGTTTATCTGACCGATCATGCTAATCTGGGCAGAGCTGTGGGGTTAATGAGCCACAGCAGCAGATAACAGCACCTCTGAGGTCACATATCTCTAATATAGATCACTCGTCACTCACACAGAAACACAGTCTTGCTCCTGAACCCTGAACAGCATGTGTGCGGTGAGGAGTGTGTGTGTGTGTATGTGTGTGTGTGCTACGTGCAGTAGTGTGTGTGTGTGTGTGTGTGTGTGTGTATGTGTGTATATTTACTCACCGTCCTCGTCTGTGATGTTGGAGATTGGATCGCTCCAGTTACTCCAGAAGCCAGTCCTGAACCTGGTTCTGACCCGGAAGTCATAACGTTGGTAGGGCTGCAGGTCATTCAATGTGTAGGCCTGCAGAGAGGGGCGGAGCTGCAGAGAGGGGTGGGGCTGCAGAGAGGGGCGGGGCTGCAGAGAGGGGTGGGGATAGGGGTCAGTCACACCTGCCACCAAAATAAAAAGGTTGCAGGGCTGAAACCTGTTGTACCTGTGGTCTAGAACCCTACCTGTGGTCTCGTACAACCCTGGGAAACCCTTCCAGAGAAGTGTAAAGGGAGCCAGTGCCGGCCTGCTGTTCGGTACTGAGCCTGCATCTCTGCACACGAGCTGTCCAGCCGCAACACACACCTTCTGGAGAAGCAGTCTGCAGAGTCGAGGACAGGGGGGACGGGCCTCACTACAGCACCACACAGGAGGGGGGAGAGGGGGGGTTAGAACGCAAACACGCTTTCACTTTCAGGCTCAAATAGTGTTGTTTCTATCTGGCAAAATCCACCCAGCAGATCACAGCAGGCCTCGTGTCCACCGGGGCTGAGCGAGCCGCGGGGGGTTTCGTACCGATGTCCCTCAGGGTGAAGTTGAGGGTTGTGGACAGGTTGGACCCCAGCTTGTTGGAGGCGTTGACCCACACTGAGAACACAGAGCTGTCCTGGCTGGGCTCAGGGCGCCAGGCAGAACCAGACCCATTGCCTCGGTATGTCTCCACGGGGACACCAGATCCACGCCTCACCCTGGGTAACCACAGACACACTTCCTGTCAGTGTTGCTTGCATTCTATAGGTCAAACGGTTCGACTTGACATCTTGTGTTCGCAAAGCTGCATAGGCACCCATTGTGCCTTATTATTATTATTATGATTCAATAGTTTTTACGGCTGAACAGCCGCGTTGCGAATGAGCTGGAGTGGTTCGTCTCACATCCTCCATCTGCAGCTTGTTCCTGTTCTCCACTCACCACAGCGTCCAGCTGGTGTGGAGGTACGTTTCTCTTCCACTCCTCCAGGAACACTGCACCTCTCCTCCAGGCCCGTTCTGGAAGCAGCTCAGAGCCTCAGGAACGGCTGGTGGGTCTGGAACAGGAAGCACAGGTACCGTTATAGAGATCTGACGCATCCCTACATGCACTGCCCGTCCGTGGCTGGGGAGAGTGAGACTGATGAGTGGAGCTAGGCTGAGGCAGGAGGCAGGCAGAGGCAAAAGGCAGGCAGGAGGCAGGCCGAGGCAGGCAGAAGCAGGAGGCAGGCCGAGGCAGGCAGGAGGCAGGCAGAGGCAGGCAAGAGGCAGGCAAGAGGCAGGCAGAGGCAGGAGGCAGGCAAGAGGCAGGCAAGAGGCAGGCAGAGGCAGGAGGCAGGCAAGAGGCAGGCAGGAGGCAGGCAGAGGCAGGAGGCAGGCAAGAGGCAAGCAGGATGCAGGCAGGAGGCAGACAGGAGGCAGGCAGAGGCAGGAGGGAGGCAGGAGGCAGGCAGAGGCAGGAGGCAGGCAGAGGCAGGCAGGGGCAGGAGGCAGGCAGGAGGCAGGCAGGAGGCAGGCAGGAGGCAGGCGGGCAGACTTACAGCCGGTTAACACGTCCAGACCGCAGGGTTCCGGCTGGTTCCCACAGCGGCAGCTGTAGGTGCTGTTCCTCTGGATCCCTGTCACGTTCAGGACCAGGGTGGTGGCGTTGTGGTTTGCTTGGGCCTGGGCCTGGGCCTGGGCCTGGCCCTGGGCCTGGGCCTGCATGTTCATGTCCCTGCAGCGTGGAGTAAAGGTGCAGAACACCTGGAAGCTGGACCCCCGAGGCAGCGTGGTGGGGGCGCTGGAGAACGCCACGCACGGCTTCCCGCCTGCACACAGCAACCAGCAGGTCAACACCCCCAGCAACGCTAGCCTGAGCTTTCAAACATTTAGGCGTTTTGCAGACGCTCTTATCCAGAGCGTCAAACGGCTCCGAAAGTTCCGGAGGCTGACTGTATCATCCGACCGCGACCCCAGACAGCTATCTATACACTCATTGGCAGTTCCTGCACTATGATATGGAAAAATCAATCAGATGCATTTATTTGATTAGCTTATTAATTCCTAAACAGGGTCTGACTCGGTGACCAATTGACTCATTCAGTCAGTGAGTGCTCACAGGAAGTGAGTGCTTTACAGGAAGTGGAAAGTAAGACACAGTTGATACCATTTGTAGCATTGAAGGCATTTAGCACCTCTCAGATGCATGTCAGAGATAAAACTGTCTGGCATTACAGTACTTCAGTAGAGATTTCCAGAATGGGATCAATATATCCCATTTCATATGGTGAATGTCCCTTAAATATCTGTGCAACAATAGAAGGAGTGTTATAATGATCATCACAGGACATAATACAACTTTACCCTCCATCCACGAAATGTAGTTTCAGTATTATTGAACATTCTGAACTCATACTTTCTACAGTCATTCTATACATCCACTACATACATTTTACATTCATTCTTTACATTCACGATGCAGAATGTATATAGTAAAGAGAATGTGCTGTAAGCCTGTGTCTGTGATGGTTTTAATGGGAATCATGGATAACTTACCTAAACAGACTCCAAAATGAACCCCCAACATGAGGAGAACGGGTAATAACCGTGCCCGGGTTAGGCGACACATTTCAGCTCTGGTCGGCATACTTTCACACCTGGAGCACTGCACAGACCTGGTTACACACAGGTCGCACTTTTACAAAACTGATTTAATGTCAAACAAACCAAACAACTTTTTTTTGGTCGTAGTTTTAGAGCTATCTTTCGTTGGGACATTAGTTGTAAGGGTGCACATGCTCAAATAGTCACTCTATACAATAAGAATGACTCTTATTTACTAGGAACAGATTCATAAACACAATAACTTCTGGGGAATATTTCAAAGACAGAAGACAAATGTCCGTTCCGAATAGAACTGCTGAATCAGAAAGACAACAACAGTGCAATACGTTTCAACAGGAATATTTACCTGACTTCCGACAAGCATTGTGCATTTGGGAAAAGGCGGACAGCGGTACTCACTCAGATTCTCATGCTATTATCTCGCCATAGCTTTTGCTTATCGTCACCACGACTAACATTGGACGGACTTGAAAATATCAAATTAAAACCTTCCGTTTTCACATCGCTGTCCGTTGACGTCGGCCCAGCACCTCTCCCCTTGTGTATGTGTATGAGGTGACAGCTCGCGCCCGCATGGTTTCGACTGGAGGAGTGCGCTACGTACAAGATGACATTTGTGACCAATTCCAGCATGACACCAAAACAGGTAGTAGTTTTTTTTTTTTTTTTTTTTAAGTATTTGTAAGAGCCCACACTTCTTTACTTTGAGTGAACAAGTGTAGTCAGCAGTTGCTACAGTTACATTGTTATTATGTTATTACACCGTTTTTACTTTATTTCACTGTTGTTATACTGTTATGTTTTTACACCGTTTTTACTTTATTTCACTGTTATACTGTTATGTTTTTACACTGTTTGTACATTGTTATTACACCTTTTACAGTTGTTTACTCTGTCTTTACACATTTATTATGTTATTACACTGTTACACTGTTTTTAAACTCACTGGGTGTGCTCACGCCTTTGTTGAGCACAACCATTGTTCTCTCAGATATTTATTATTATTATTACCCCCATAAGGATCAGTCAATATTTGGACTACATAGACAACGCCGGTGTCAAAAGTTTTGTCTTGGTAGCGAGTTGAGTTGGCTGTCATATTGTTATACTGTTGTTACATGTTATTAAGTTAATACACCCTTGACAGATTTTACAGTTATTACACATTCATAATGTTGGTATTACACTGTTTTTATACTGTCACTGTCATTACACTTGTTTCACTTGCAGAGATGGGAAGTAATGAAGTACAAATATTTTGTTACTGTACTTAAAAAGATTATTTGGGTATCAGTAATTTACTTCTACTTGAGTGAAATATTTGTGTACTTTTGCCATCTTTGCTACCTGTAACCATTAACAAGTGCGATGAAAACACTAATCAAGGTTAGTTTGGTTGTTGTAATTACTAAGCGTAGGCATGGCCTTAAACAAGTTTTAGAGATGTTTACCTTTTGAATGATACCACCTGTACATGGCAACTGAGGCTACAACAGTTTAATCATTTAACTGAACACAAATACATACAAATGCTACACACACACCTCACCCCCACACACACACACACACACACACAACCCCTCCCACACACACACACGTCCCGTGTAAGGAGGAAACAGCGGGTGCTTCCCCTCAGCCCATCCACCTGGCTGGTTATGAATATTACACATCAAGTCCTTCTAACAGTTTAGAATGACACCTAAAGCCTTCTAAACGGTGTTTAAAACAGTCCACAGCAGTCTTCCGTGCTCCTGTCCAAAACAGCAGACGTCTGAACCAAGATGTCAGACCCTTAAATGTGTTAAGGAGGAAGTGAGAAGCTTCTCTCAGTGTCAACAAAGACTTGTCACAGCAGGCATGCCTGTCTTGGCTCTCAGCGGAACAGGGGAGCCTCCATCTTGGTTCACTACTGAGGCACTTCCTGTTTACCGTATATGCACAGCTCTCATGGCTCAGATGGGGCACGACAATATCACTCTCGCTGACCCACTTATTCATTCATGCCTGTTCTTCCTTTTGACTAAAAACCCACAAATACATTCGGCGGTTTTGTATTTGAACTCTCGACATGAAGTTGAAAGTTGAAACAGTGTTTCTTCTAGACAGACTGCCACGGAGCTAACAACCATGGTCATCGGTTACGCTGGTCAGGAAGTGTTGATCAGACCGTCTGTTTGGGGGAAGTAGCTACAGGTGTCTACCTGCCACTGGGACCAGTGGCTACCGTTCTCTTCTAGAGACACCAGCCCACCCTGACCTCCACCCTGACCTCCGCCCTGACCTCCACCCTGACCTCCACCCTGACCTCCGTCCTGACCTCCACCCTGACCTCCAGACCCCTGCTGTGCTCCCGGCTGGTACCCCCCGCCTCGCAGCCACGCCTCCCCAGGGAAGAGGCTGCTCATCTGGGGAGAGACGGGGGAGAGAGGACACACCACGGAGGTCTGAGCCTGAACGGGAGAGGCAGAGAGCCTCAAGTCACAGAGCCACGCCCCCAGTAGTCCTCCAGGCGGTTCAAAGTCTCTGACAGAACAGTCACCCTCCCAACACGGTGCACTCATCCTCTCCTTCTCCTGCCTCTCCTCCCTCGCCTCCTCCTCCTCCTCCTCTCCCTCAGGCTCCTGCGGGGGGGGAACTGGGGTGGAGGTCTGAGGTTTGTAGCCTGTCTGGGGAGACAGACCCTCTGAGGGTCCTCCCCGGATCTGCGTCCCCTCTCCGGGGGCCTGGCTGGGCCGAGTGAGAGGCTGCTCCATGTGGATGACGGGGTAGACCTCCTCCCTCTCCTCCTGGGACACCTCCTCGATGAGGGACAGCACAGGGTCACTGCGTCTGGACCAACACGCCTGCTGCTCCTCCTCCTGCTGCTGCTCCTGCTGCTGCTCCTCCTGCTGCTGCACCTTCTGGGGAGAGCGACACACCTCAGAGACTAGCACACACACACACACTTCAGACACTAGCGCACACACACACACCTCAGAGACTAGCACACACACACACACACACTTCAGACACTAGCACACACACACCTCAGAGACTAGCACACACACACACACACATCAGACACTAGCACACACACCTCAGAGACTAGCACACACACACACACACACATCAGACACTAGCACACACACCTCGGGGACTAGCACACACACACCTCAGAGACTAGCACGCACACTTCAGACATCAAGTAACGTGTGCAGATTGTCAGAGTGAAAGCTGAATGCATCAAAACAAACTACTGGCTCACTGGTAGTTATTTATAGAGTGGTGTTTACACTACTGTATTTACACAGAGTGGATATGATTCATTTCTCTCCCTTGAGACCTGTCCTCTCTGCATTCTGCTGTTGTTGTTGTTATTAGTAAACTAGGGGAGGAGAAAGAACCAGAGGCCTGTTCCATGCAGCCAGTTTGCCGAATAAGCCAGGCTTGTGTCAGTTAGTCAGACTCATTTCCAGCTGATTCGGTTCCATAAATCCAGTTTGATGTAGTTCAAACTGAGGGAGTTTTGAGGGAACTGTCATAGTACACGGCTTAAAGAGAACGTTCTTTCTGGAAGAGGTAATGGAAGAAGAACATGGAGTTTACCAGGAGCAGTTTGATGGCATTGCTGTTGTCGGGCTGGGGGGGGGATTCCACCAAACAGGCTGGTCCGAAGGTCATGCATGCGTGTTTCACCCTGCGGAGGAACACAGCTGCTTGGGTTCCATGCATATAGGCTCAAAACACGTGAAGTTGAGACGTCCTTGTTCCACCCCAGTTAAAATAATCATGCACTGCCACTCCCAGTACTGTGTGATTAAATCTGACATTTAAAAATGGACCTCTTAATAACATAGGTGTAGTTGGCTCTTAATAACATAGGTGTAGTTGGCTCTTAATAACATAGGTGTAGTTGGCTCTTAATAACATAGGTGTAGTTGGCTCTTAATAACATAGGTGTAGTTGGCTCTTAATAACATAGGCAGGGTACCTCATTCTGATGTATCTGCAGAACAGAAGATTGACCAGGAGCACCATGATAACGGTGGCCACGCCCACAACCCAAATCACTGGAGGACCACAGGAGATGTCAGAAACACCCAGAGAGAGAAACACCCACAGAGAGAAACACCCCGAGAGAAACACCCACAGAGAGAAACACCCCGAGAGAGAAACACCCAGAGAGAGAAACACCCACAGAGAGAAACACCCAGAGAGAGAAACACCCACAGAGAGAAACACCCACAGAGAGAAACACCCACAGAGAGAAACACCCCGAGAGAAACACCCACAGAGAGAAACACCCACAGAGAGAAACACCCAGAGAGAGAAACACCCCGAGAGAGAAACACCCAGAGAGAAACACCCACAGAGAGAAACACCCACAGAGAGAAACATCCCGAGAGAAACACCCACAGAGAGAAACACCCACAGAGAGAAACACCCACAGAGAGAAACACCCACAGAGAGAAACACCCACAGAGAGAAACACCCACAGAGAGAAACACCCACAGAGAGAAACACCCACAGAGAGAAACACACAGAGAGAAACACCCAGAGAGAAACACCCCGAGAGAGAAACACCCCGAGAGAGAAACACCCCGAGAGAGAAACACCCCGAGAGAGAAACACCCCGAGAGAGAAACACCCAGAGAGAGAAACACCCAGAGAGAGAAACACCCAGAGAGAAACACCCAGAGAGAGAAACACCCAGGGAGAAACACCCAGAGAGAGAAACACCCAGAGAGAGAAACACCCAGAGAGAGAAACACCCAGAGAGAGAAACACCCAAAGAGAGAAACACCCACAGAGAGAAACACCCACAGAGAGAAACACCCACAGAGAGAAACACCCAGAGAGAGAAACACCCAGAGAGAGAAACACCCACAGAGAGAAACACCCACAGAGAGAAACACCCAGAGAGAAACACCCAGAGAGAAACACCCAGAGAGAAACACCCCGAGAGAAACACCCAGAGAGAAACACCCAGAGAGAGAAACACCCTGAGAGAGAAACACCCAGAGAGAAACACCCAGAGAGAGAAACACCCACAGAGAGAAACACCCTGAGAGAGAAACACCCAGAGAGAAACACCCAGAGAGAGAAACACCCAGAGAGAAACACCCAGAGAGAAACACCCAGAGAGAAACACCCAGAGAGAAACACCCAGAGAGAAACACCCAGAGAGAGAAACACCCAGAGAGAGAAACACCCAGAGAGAAACACCCAGAGAGAAACACCCACAGAGAGGGCACTAACCTGGAGGAGCGGGGGGCTGGGAGGGCACCCAGGCCCCCAGGGGGCCCTCCCCAGCGGAGGTGGAGGCGGAGACGGATAAGGAGACGTAACCCTTCAGACAGACGAGCCGGTGTCGCCTGGGTGCCCCGGCCGGCACGATTTCTGCACACGCACACACACTTAACGCCTTACACAAACACTTTATTACACACAACCACATTACACACACACGCACACACACACTTAACACCTTACACAAACACTTCATTACACACAACCACATTACACACACACATTTAACGCTTCCTATTTCTAACCATGTAGAATACAGTGTGGGTAACTATTCAGAAGACTGGTGGAACAGAGTACAGCAGAATGTTCTAGAGGAACAGAGAGTACAGGAGAGCTCTCTGGGTGAGAGAGTGAAGCATGCTGGGTAGCAGCAGTTGGTAGTTCGATCGTGTTTGTTGTGTTGTATCTCCAGCTTCCTGTGAGGTTGTGAGGGGGGTGGGGTTAAGAATAGTCCCTTATTCATTGAATACTTGTAAATGTGAACCGCTAAGCATCGCAGCTAAAATTACAGAAGAGTCTAATTTCTGCTGTGAACCTGTTTCTAACCAAGACACCTCGAGAGGCCTGCAGTCTGCAGGATGTGAAACCGCCTTTTCTGAGTCCTTCTCCACAGACGGAACTCAGTCAAAACTTTTGCATGAAGCCTCTCTGAAGACACACCTGGCTGTCTCGTCTTGTTGAACCTGGCTGATTCCTTATCAGCATGATCTGATTATCTGTATCATGTACCACTGTTCACATGTTCATTCTAACCACCCACCTACTTCTTACTCTGCTGTTTTAGTCAGATCCAGAGCACATGCATCACCTGAAGGTCTCTCTGTCTCTCACTCTGTCTCTCTCTATGTCTCTCTGCCTCTCTCTCTCACTCCATGTGTGTCTCTGTCTCTCTCTCTCACTCCATGTGTGTGTCTCTCTCTCTCTAATATGATTTATTGGCATAATGTTGAGGTTAAACAATGTTGCCAAAGCAGTCCACAGTGAAAGGACTCTGTGTCTCTCTGTGTCTCTCTCTCGTTCTCTCTCTAATTCTGTCTTCTGTAATGAGTGGAGAGCATGACTCGGGCTTCTCTGTGGTCTGTGGGTGTGACGAGCAGGCAGGTGGATTCCTCCCGTTACGACAGAGAAGAGAAAGCATCTTCACACGTACTTTATACAACTGTTCCGTCCCACACACACACACACACACACATACATACACCCCCCCCCACACACACACACCCCACACACACACATACACCCCCCCCCACACACCCCACACACACACACATACATGTGCAGAGACAGACACACACGCACACACACACCCCCCCCACACACACACATGTGCAGAGACAGACACACACACACACACACACCCCCCACACACACACACATGTGCAGAGACAGACACACACACACACACACACCCCCCCCACACACACACATGTGCAGAGACAGACACACACACACACACACACCCCCCACACACACACACATGTGCAGAGACAGACACACACACACACACACACCCCCCCACACACACACACATGTGCAGAGACAGACACACACACACACACACACCCCCCACACACACACACATGTGCAGAGACAGACACACACACACACACACACCCCCCACACACACACACATGTGCAGAGACAGACCCCCCCCCCCCCACTCCAGCATGCTCACCCTTGCTCTGCGGGGCTCCCTGGGTGCGGAGGTAGATGGAGTAGTGTGTGATGACGCCTCTCTGCTGCTCCAGAGCCAGCTCCTCCCAGGCCATCACCACCTCCCCTGCCCGGTGAGACACCACCCAGGCCCTCGGCCCTGCCAGGGGCTCTGGAGCAGTCACACACACACGTCAGACACACACACACACACACATTAGATACACACACACACACACACACACACACACCAGATACACACACACACACACGTCAGATACACACACACATCAGATACACACAGGATGAGGATGGGACACAGACAGGTGAAGCAGCGTTACTTATACAAAGATATTGAGCGTCTGCCACTACGACGACACAATGTCTCTGACTGGCTGGGCCTGGTTCTTACTCTGCTGTCTGGAATAGACCAGGCTGGAGGCCAGCTCACAACTCCCCCTGCTGGTCTCAGCGTGGAGGGAAACCTGGTACCTCACCCCCGCGTCCAGGCCTGAAACAACAGCACACAGCATCACACTTCCTGTCCTCTCCCAACTCAAACTGCAGCCTTCAGAGCCTCCGTGTTGCTCTGCTGCCTCTGGTGGTTGAGAGAGAGAAGTGTGTTCTGCCTCTGTATAACACTGGTGTTCTCTGAGGCTTCCCCACAGCCAGTGTAAACACAGACTGCTCCTGGATACTGTTGAACCCCGCTCTCCTGATTCTTGATCTTCTTTACTTTCCTCATGCACCATATGTATGTTTCTTTGGATAAAAGTGTCTGTTAGAAAAGTAAGATGTAGCTGTACCTGTGATGGAGGTGTTATGTACCTGTGATGGAGGTGTTATGTACCTGTGATGGAGGTGTTATGTACCTGTGATGGAGGTGTTATGTACCTGTGATGGAGGTGTTATGTACCTGTGATGGAGGTGTTATGTACCTGTGATGGAGGTGTTATGTACCTGTGATGGAGGTGTTATGTACCTGTGATGGAGGTGTTATGTACCTGTGATGGAGGTGTTATGTACCTGTGATGGAGGTACTCCTCTGCTCCCTGGAAACTCTCTGCCAGCCCAGGACTCCAGAACCAGACCTCCACTCCACCACATAGCCCAGCAGAACAGCCCCAGCCTCGTCCCCGGCCCCAGCCTCGGTCCAGGACAGGACCACAGAGCCGTTTGCACCAGCCAGGTGTGTCAGCGCCTGAGCAGGCAGAACTACAGGAACCAAGACCAGACAGGACCAGACAAGACCAGACAGGACCAGACAGGACAGGACCAGACAGGACCAGGCAAGACCGGACCAGACATCAGATCGGTTACAGTCTGTAACACATGTTAGCTGCCGCACACAGCAGCATGAAGACTGGTTGCTAGTGGGAGTGTGCGTGTGTACCTGTGTGGTTCAGGTAGAGGGTGGCAGTTGGGGACCTGCCGTAGGAGGTGAGGGCGGTGACTTGAAGAGCCGTCACTTCAGGTGAGAGGAGGAGAGAGTGCTGGGTGGTGTCAGCAGCACAGTGAACCCTCTGTGTGTCACCGTGCTCTAGGTACGCCAGCTCGTGCCACACCTGGCCGCCTCGCTGGCCTGGGTGCTGGGGGCGAGGGAGGGAGGGGGCGAGGGAGGGAGGGGGCGAGGGAGGGAGGGGGCGAGGGAGGGAGGGGGCGAGGGAGGGGGGGAGGCAGGTGAGCTGTCTCCCAGGGTGCACCAGGACAGGTAGAGCTCTTGTTTCTGATGTGCAGAGATGTTGTTGCAGTACCTCCACAAAACACTAGAGGGAGCTCCTTCACAACGGCAGGCGACACACCGACCATTCACACACATCCGACACACACACTTCCCTACCTTCCACATCACTATCACAGTCCGAGCGGCGTCCTTCTCCAGGGGCAGCATCACTCTCCACACGTCTGGTTCCTGGCTGGGCCCTGGAAACACCCCGCAGTCTTCACATCTCACCCCGCACACGCTTCTATCGCATCACATCCTGTTTCTACAGCCCTTCTTACCAGCACTGTCACGGATGGCTACGTACGCCCATAGAACGGCACCTAGATAAACCTCAACCCTCAAGGAAGACAAGGAGACACTGCCAGGGGGGAGGACAAATGTAGGATAGCTTTAGGAGGGGCAGGTTAGTGAGGGATGCCCTCCTCCAAAGACAGTCGGAGGAAGGAATGTTTATGGCGGTAAAAGTACAAACTAGCACCACTGTAGTTAAGAGTAGCTAACGTAAAGTGTTACTGTTAAGTGTGACCATGATGAGATTCTTATCTCAATCAAGTCTGTTACAAAGCAGGGCCGAGACCTCGTCTGCTACAGAGCTCACCTGCTACAGGGCTCACCTGTTACAGAACTCACCTGCTGCAGAGCTCACCTGCTAGAGGGCTCACCTGCTGCAGAGCTCACCTGCTAGAGGGCTCACCTGCTACAGGGCTCACCTGCTAGAGGGCTCACCTGTTACAGGACTCACCTGCTACAGAACTCACCTGTTACAGGGCTCACCTGTTACAGGGCTCACCTGTTACAGGGCTCACCTGTTACAGGGCTCACCTGTTACAGGGCTCACCTGTTACAGGGCTCACCTGTTACAGGGCTCACCTACTACAGGGCTCACCTGTTACAGGGCTCACCTGCTACAGGGCTCACCTGTTACAGGGCTCACCTGTTACAAGGCTCACCTGTTACAAGGCTCACCTGTTACAAGGCTCACCTGTTACAGAACTCACCTGTTACAAGGCTCACCTGTTACAGGGCTCGTCTGGTTGAACGATGAGCTCCAGCTGCTGCACACAGGCCTGGAGGCGGAGGTGGTCACAGGTATGGAGCTACACACTTTCACTTGCATTTCATACTCGGTTTGTTGCTCCAAACCCTGTATCATGAAGCTGTGTTTACTGAGATCAGTCGCCTGTTTCTCCACCTGGAGGCCACAACCAACAACGTGTTCGTTAGGGGGGGATTTGAACCGGCGACCTCCTGTTCTCGGCAACTACAGGACGGCTTAAAAGTGTACAACTCACTTACCCAGGAGCCATTGCGTTTCCTGAATCTGAGGTGTGCGGCCTGTAGCGGAGAGGGGTGGGCGGACACCCAGAGCACCTCTGCTGACGTAGAGTCGTTGGCAAACAGGACGTTCACGATGCCTGGGGCGTCTGGGTCTGCAGCAGACAACAGAGCAGCCCTGAGATGCCTTTCCCCATAACCAAGTCAGGTGACACATATCACCAGGGACAAGACGCGCTGACACAGGCAGGAAATAAGTCACTGAGCGAGTGTGTCTGTATGTGCGTCTCTGTGTGTGCGTGTATGTGTTTGTGTGTACTTGCGTGAGTATATGTGCGCATGACCAGACCACAACGAGAAACTTCAAACTGAACACAACATCGATCAGATCACCATGAAGAACAAAGGAAAAAAAAACGTGGTCAAAGTATCTCAGGTCCACTTTGAACCAGCGGTAACCCAAAGCATCTTGGGAATCGTAGTTCTCACATTGAGGGTACAGGTCCATGCCGCAGATGGTCTGAAACATATGCTTTCTCTTCTGCAGCCTGCAGATCAGGGAGGAGCCGTGGACTCTCGTCAGGTTGAACCGGGCGCTGCTGCAGGTGTCCCTCCACCCCTCACGTTGGGCCACTCCATCCAGCTCCAGGACGAACCTGACCACACAACACCACCCTGGTTAGCCACACACCCTCCATGACGACCATGGGTGAAATAGACACGCGACGACCACAAATCAGTTCTGTGGCGTCTATATGTCCTGTGCTGTACAACAAATGGCTGCTCGGAGGACATAAACATTTTTGAAGTCTAAGTGGGACGTACGAATCAAACTGAATGAGTAGAGCAGTGTTGTTCAATCCTGGTCCTCAGGGCCCCCTGTCCTGTATGTTGGAGCAGGGTCATGTCTGGCACATACAGGACAGCGCACCCAGAGGACCAGGACACCCCTGGGACAGAGATTAGAACAGAGATGCACCAACTTGTCGTGGTGGCATTTGGCGTCTGCGTAGTGGCAGGAGACCGTGAGGTTGGAGCCCGCAAGGAACTTGGCACCCGGGGAAACCGTTAACGCGCCCGGACAGGTAACCAGGGGCAACATCTCAGAAGACACCAGGAGAGAACCTGACGCAGACGACAACAACAAGTCAGTTGTCAGAGGCAGCGACCGCGAGCCAGGAGAACCTGACGCCAGTGAACACAGTGGGCGTTTAGCGCAGCAGACAACTCCAACCAGAACAGTCCCCCACAATACACAAGCACACTTTATATAACTGTATTTATTCATTATTTTGTATGGTTATTAGTTATGAACCTGCGTACTCACAGCAGCCAGAAAAATGCAGGAGCCAGGTGACAGTCCAGGGTGCTCTCTGAGAACTCCCCTGTCTGGCGGTGGGAAGTGTTTTACCTGCCAAAGACAACCTTTCTGCCTCTTTAACAGGGAGGTCGGGATCAGCCTTCTTTGACCATAACTTCTGCATGTTGACTACAGTTGAACACTTCTGCATGTTGACTAGAGTTGAACATTTCTGTATGCTTGGTTCTTCTGGTTGTCTGATTACAGACGATCAACGGCACTCTGGTCTGCGCCCCCTGTCAGCTGTCTTTTGAGACCAAGAGAGTTGACCTTACCTGGTCATCAACAAAAAACATCCAGATTGTGCTTCGGTCTTCGAACTTGCAAACTGACGTAGCACAGTTTTACAGTTCTAACATCTCCATCTCCCACTCCATCTCCAGTGAAGCGACGAGCTCTCCACAATGAGAGAGAGACAGCGATCCTCTAAATACTCTTCTTACACCACAGCTAACATACGGAAAGGTATTCACAGATCATACTGGTGCCCCAGACAATTCAGCACAGACTATCATAAATGACAGCCATCGAAGTTTGTAGTGAAACTGTACAAAAAAAAAAAAAACATTTTAACTTGTAATCTTACCTCAGTAAAGGATGTCGAAATATCCTTATTTCACAATGTGTCTTCAGATAAATCAAATATTTTAAAATATCCTGTTAAGAAGAAAATGACATGTTCCTCTTCATTGAGAGTGAGTAATGTGATCTATATCTTATTCAGTTACTGTGAAGCTACGCTGACTAAACAGCCCGTGAGCCAGATGACTCTGAGCACTGACACATCTCACAAACTGTAAATGTGTCAACGACCTAGATTTGAGACATTTCAGCAAGTACAGACGTTTTAAACATGGTGTCCCACTTCAGTAACCACCACAACTTCACCACAGAGACTCAAGGTGCTACAGATGCTTCAGCTTGTCTCTCTTTTGTCACAAAATGTTCAATGAGATGACATACTCTGCAGATATCACCTACCAGAACATTCCTCCTCCAATTCCTGGATTTGGCTCGTCAGCGTAGTCATGGTGACGGGCGTGCAAACACAAGAAGTCGACCTGCATCCGGTTCATGGAGAATCACTATAAAAATTTTAAGTCATAGATAAGTTTTGTAAGAACTGTTTCCTTGCCTCTCCTGACCCCTGGTTATTCTGCTACACCTAAATTGATGCAGAAATATAAAAAGAGAACGCAACAGCGTTGATGTTTGTTATGAACGACACCGGGTATAGCATCTGACAGTGGTACAAAACATAGATTAAAAAACGTTCATGTTTTAGTGTAATTCAGACCTGATAGATGAGTGAAACCTTACGTGTTCAAACTGCACCTCGTGTGGAACAAACTGTGAGAACCAGCACAGCGCGGTAGAGGACTGATTTTGTTTCCATTTCCATAACATTCTTCAAAAAGCCGTTTGGGGGGGAGGGGGGAGAAACCGACTAGTGCCACATCACAAAGAGCTAATAATAAGAACACTTTTAGTGAAACACCAGCAGTGCTGATATTTAGCTTCAGTAGTGTGGGGATTTTTTTAAAATATAAAGTTGACAAAAAACCAACACAGGTTGAAATAAAGGATCCTCTGAAGTGCTGCGCACAACTGCTTGCAACAACACGGTATGGGTTAGCATGGCAGCTGTAACAAAACAAGGGCAAGGTTAGTTTTGTGCACAACGTAGCGTGAGTTTGTTTTTATGAATGTAGACTAAAGTCGACTTTTCTTACAGTGCTTTTCTACCTTGTACCTGCATGACTTCGCAGTTTTGTACTCCATATAATGGCTAAGATTATATGGCTTCTTACCTACTTAAGTATTGATTTCTTTGCGCAATTAATGGGTACTACTGATAACCAGCCAATTGTATAGTTGTTTCAAATGAGAAGAATGTCCAGTTGGGGCCTCTCACACTGCCTGCCCCTCCTCCCTCCCTCCATGGCAAAAATGTTTTCTGGATTTCCTGGAATCCCCTTTGGCAGTGTAGGGGGAGTAGCTGCAGAGAACAGACGTGCTTCTGCATCGAGCTTCAAGACCAGAACCAGACCAGTAGGAAGTTATTTCAAGCAGGACAGTCTGCAGCAACATTCATCTTTTCATACCGGGGGTCTTGCAGTAAAGCATGATTATTTACAAGGTCTTTGAGTTCCTCGACCTCACAGGCTGGCTGGTGTTCATCTCAGTCTTTCTGCTGGTGGCGGACATGATCAGAAACAGGAGTCCCCCCAACTTCCCTCCCGGACCTCGACCCCTGCCGATCCTGGGAAATGTCTTCACTGGAGTGGACTTCAAGACCATGACAAAGGTTTGCAGAAAGTAGAGAAACATTGAAGAGATTGTTGTTTAATGTGGCTGTGCAGCAGTTCCTCCAGACCTCCAGTGTTTCTGATGGTGTGTCTCCCCCACCAGCTGTCTGAGGAGTACGGGCCTGTGTTCAGCTTGAGGAGAGGAAGTGAGAGGGTCGTGTTTGTGTCCAGCTACAAGATGGTGAAGGAAGCTCTGGTGAATCAGCTGGACAGCTTTGCAGATCGCCCCATCATCCCGTTGTTCCACGTTGTCTTCAAAGGAATCGGTGAGCATGTGGCAACGACTAAACACTCACTTCATGTTTTCAAAGTTGGAAAAAGTTGGGTTGAATTTTAGTTATTTGCAATGGTGTCAGGCTGGCTAGTCGTTCACCAATATCTGACTTCATGCTGTTTTCTCATTGGTCCAGGCATAACTAAGTTTCATACTGCTTCCTCATTGGTCCAGGCATAGCTTTAAGCAATGGCTATCTTTGGAAGATGCAGAGGAAGTTTGCCAACACCCACCTGCGTCAGTTTGGCGGGGGGAAGAAGACCTTGGAGAAAAACATTGAACAGGAGAGCACCTTCCTCTGTGAAGCGTTTCAAGAAAAACAAGGTACTGGTGAAAACAGTTGGTCCTCATCAGTTTCAGGCTGTTTGTATGTTGTCTAACTGGTTACCAACTGGTCCAAAGTTCTGTCCTGCTGTGATTGTACTTCCAGGAATGGCTTTCAATCCACATTACCTTCTAAAAACGGCAGTGGGAAACGTGATCTCCAGTGTGGTGTTTGGTCATCGTTTTGACTACAGAGACGACAACTTCCAGAACCTTCTGTGCTTGGACAATGAAGCCGTCCTGCTGGCTGGCACAGCAAGAGCTCAGGTCACACATCTCGACTCAGAGAAGCTTCGGTGAATGATCATCCTTGGATTTTGTAAACAGCTAAATAAATCCTAACAAATCTGCCTGTTTATCCTTCCACCAGCTGTACGATGCCTTCCCCGGCCTCTTCCGTTATCTGCCTGGACCACATCAAACCATCCACGCCAACTACCGCCATATCACTGGCTTCCTGGAGAAGGAAGTGGAGGCTCACCAGAAGAACTGGGACCCCGAGGACCCCCGAGATTTCATCGACACGTACCTGACGGAGATGGGCCAGGTACACACCCATTTTGGATAGAGATGGTAGTGCACTGTGAGGACACTGGAAGGTAACATCCCATGACCCCCTGCTGTTTCCTCCTGTAGAAGATGGAGGACCCTAAAGCTGGCTTCAACATCGAGTCACTGGTGGTGTGCATGCTGGACCTGTTTGAGGCTGGAACAGAGTCTGCAGCCACTACCCTACGCTGGGCCCTGGTCTACATGATGAACTACCCAGAGATTCAAGGTGAAAACAGTCCCAACTACCATCTCATTGCTCATTCGTAAACACAATTCATGACGACATTCCCTTTGTGTGTGTGTTAAGCTACATCATTTGAATCTCAGAGTCTGTTCCACCACACAGAGAAGGTCCAGGCTGAGATAGACAGAGTGATTGGACAGTCACGCCAGCCCACCATGGCCGACAGACCCAACATGCCCTACACGGATGCTGTCATCCATGAGACCCAGCGGTTGGGAAATATCGTCCCGTTGGGCTTCCCTAAAATGGCCAGCAAAGACTCCACTCTGGGGGGGTATTTCATACCCAAGGTAAAATCACAACGTTCAAATCACCCTCAGCGTGATTGAAGGTTTTATGGCTACTGGTTCCCTCATTACTGTCGTCCCTCTCCCCAGGGGACTGCGATTATAACCAACCTCGCTACGGTGCTGTTCGATAAGGACGAGTGGGAGACTCCAGACTCCTTCAACCCAGGACACTTCTTAGACTCACAAGGACAGTTCCGGAAAAGAGAGGCCTTCATGCCATTCTCAGCAGGTGACACAATCTCTCTGATTTCAAAGCTATCAAACTTGAAGTTGCTAACAAGAACTGTGAAAAGTTAATTGGGGTAAAACATTGTACTTCTGGGCTAGCTTTTTTTTATTTTATTTTTTTACTAAGTAAATAATTCAGTAAGAAAAGATTAAAAAACTGAGCAGATTTGAGTTGCTCGTTCCCTGAAACACAACAAATCGAGTTAGCACAAATGCTAAATCTTTTATGGGATGAGTGACTTGATGGCTACCCAAGCCATAATCTTCCCTCTGATCTGAAGGGACCTTATCTATCTTCTTCATGCCCATGCTGAGTGCTTCCCCCTCAGGCAGGAGAGTGTGTCTAGGGGAGAACCTGGCCAGGATGGAGCTGTTCATCTTCTTCACCTCCATGCTGCAGAGGTTCACCTTCTCTCCTCCACCTGGAGAGATGCCCAGCATGGAGGGGCTCATGGGGTTCACCTACTCCCCTGAGGAGTTCCTGGTGCAAGCCCACCTGCGTTGATCCCCCTGGCTTGCAGTGGCCGGTCCTTTGAGAACCAGGGGAGCCTGAGGCTGGAGGACTTGGCCACTGGAACTACCATTCTCTATGTAGGGTGTGGTGTTACTACATTATATAACCAAGTGACATGCTTAAATGCTAGAAGGTATTCAGTTAGCAGATGCATTCATTCAAAGAAAAATCAAGGGAAATCGGAACCAGGGAGATCTGAACCAGGGACTTCTTCATGTGCAGGGAAAGGCTCTAACCACTGAGCTATAGCCATATGTACATAATGTTATGGCACACGCATTTTAACAAAATATGTCTGAAAAGATAAAACCTACCTCAAATATTTTCTTGGACTAAGGGTTCTCGGTATGATGAACTTTGCTTCAATTAGGGACACGGGCTAATGATTGAATGACCACAGAAAGTAGAGTTTGTGTTGAAAAAGCGCACTGTTTTCCTGGAATTATTTACAGGATGAAATAAAGTTGTGTATAGCCACTGATTATAAGATACATGTGTGTTATTTAAAAACAAGGAGCATTTCTGAAATGACCATGAACAACCTTGAGTAAATAAACGTTCTCCAGTGTTCTTTCTCTTATATAACAAGGCATTGTGTTTTCTGGCAAGCGTCCAACATTCCGCTCTGCTACTCACCCCTTCCCCCCCCCCCCCTCCCTACCCCCTCATCTCTGCTGTGTTTACACCCCTCAGTAACATTCATTAACATTTAAACTCTTCTGACCTGAAGGGTTCCTAATGCAAGGGCACAAGGAAAGTGTCTGTTATCACCCAGCGGGAAATACAAACCCCATTAATACCCTAAGGCTACATTTAGTAGATTAATTGTTTTAGATTGAAAACGAAGGATTCAATGAATTAAAGATGAACACAGCCCAGGTTGTATTTAGTTTTAACAGATGGTTCAGAAGAACATAAAGGACAACTGGGTCTCACACAAAGATGTATTCAAATAAAACCAGTGAACATTCATTAACAGTGTTGGGAACGTTACCGAAAATGAGTAATTAGTTACAGTTACTAGTTACTTATTTCAGAAGTAACTGCATTACTTTACTAGTTACTGCATAGACAAGTAATTGGTTACAAGGGAAAGTAACGTTTGTTACTTTTAATTCCCTGCTTCTATTATCAAATTAACGCACACATAGTTAAAAAAAAAAGGTGTGTTGCAGTGGAACAGTGTGGGACAAGACAACTGTAAAATGTTTTTATCATTGTATGTTGCTAATTTGTTGACTGAAGGCAACGGACACAACTGTTGACATAGGTCGCATGTCTTGACAACATACCTGGCAATCAGTCTGTTTAGTTCTGCCTGGCTAAGAGACTGGAAATGCTTCGGCCTCGGCTGTTTTGATGAAGTGGCTCCCGACTGCAGATCAGCGGAGCTAGCACTGGGGTCTTTCGCGATTAGCTTTGTAGAATTTGTGTTGTTTTACTAGGTGCTTGTGAAAATTATAATTACTATTCTTCGCAGTGGATAAAGTTCTCGCACCTGCACACAAGCTACAACTAACCAGTATATTTTCATTCTTGATATGGACAAGGGAAAAATAATGTCGATGTTTCCATGACAAAAAGCTTGTACGGTCCGAACTGTCGGCCATTGTGTGGGCTGGTCTAAAATGCGGATTGATTCATTCATACACTGCGTCGCCGTAATCTTGTTTAAATTAGATTAAACTAGGAAATTGGGGAATTCATGCAAGAAAAAAGTAACGAGTAACGAGCCCGTTTAAATGTCATTAATATAACTGCGTTATTTAATTGAAAAAAGTAATTAGTGACATTACTAGTTACCACCAAAAGTAGTGGAGTTGCAGTAACGCGTTATTTCCAGCTGCTCATTAATAACCACCGGATGATATTGTGGCATCTGATTAATCATAAAACTAATGCTAGTTTGTATGTGTGAGGTGTGTTGATAATTCAAGTGCTGCCTTGTAGCTGGACAGCTGTGTGTGTGAGAGAGAGAGGGAGAGAGAGAGAGAGAGAGAGAGAGAGAGAGAGAGAGAGAGAGGGAGATAGAGGTGATCTCCGGTGATACGGTCAAAGGTTCACATTGTTCTGGGATCATGAAGCGGGTACATGCCAGTGTGTGTGTTTGTATTTGTATAAACTTTATTGTGAACTAATGTGACACGTATCCACCCGATTCCTTGCTCCACTGTCTGTGAGTGCTGGGGGAACACGACAGTGCAATATCCAAGTTGTAGTTTTTTGGCCTACTTAATGTTGGTTGATTTCAAAGAGCTCTGGCTGGATAGGTCATGCTGCTTTGTAAACAAGACTTCATCCCCCTGATTCATCTCCTCCCCCTGGCAGTGTAGGGGGAGTAGCTGCAGAGAGCAGACGTGCTTCTGCATCGAGCTTCAAGACCAGAACCAGACCAGCAGGCAGGGTCGCAGCAGGACAGTCTGCAGCAACATTCATCCTTTCATACCGGGGGTCTTGCAGTAAAGCATGATTATTTACAAGGTCTTTGAGTTCCTCGACCTCACAGGCTGGCTGGTGTTCATCTCAGTCTTTCTGCTGGTGGCGGACATGATCAGAAACAGGAGTCCCCCCAACTTCCCTCCCGGACCTCGACCCCTGCCGATCCTGGGAAATGTATTCACTGGAGTGGACTTCAAGACCATGACAAAGGTTTGCAGAAAGTAGAGAAACATTGAAGAGATTGTTGTTTAATGTGGCTGTGCAGCAGTTCCTCCAGACCTCCAGTGTTTCTGATGGTGTGTCTCCCCCACCAGCTGTCTGAGGAGTACGGGCCTGTGTTCAGCTTGAGGAGAGGAAGTGAGAGGGTCGTGTTTGTGTCCAGCTACAAGATGGTGAAGGAAGCTCTGGTGAATCAGCTGGACAGCTTTGCAGATCGCCCCATCATCCCGTTGTTCCACGTCATCTATGGAGGGCTTGGTGAGCGCGCGACCCTCGGTAGTCAGATGGCTGAGCGGTTAGGGAGTTGGGCTATTGAGTTGGTTTGATTCCCAGCTGTGCCAAATGACATTGTGTCCTTGGGCAAGGTACTTCACTCTACTTGGCTCGGGGAGAATGTTCCTGTACTTAATGTAAGTCGCTCTGGATAAGAGCGTCTGCTCGATGTAAATGTAATGTGGCAACAACTGAACACTCATCTCATGTTGTCAAAGTTTAAGTAGTTTAAGTATTTTAGTCACTTTCAACGGCATCAGGGTGGCTTGGTTGCTTTAAACAACTTCCTCATTGGTCCAGAAATAGCTTTAAGATTCATACTACTTTATCATTGGTCCAGGCATAACTAAGTTTCATACTGCTTCCTCATTGGTCCAGGAATATCTTTAAGCAATGGCTATCTGTGGAAGATGCAGAGGAAGTTTGCCAACACCCACCTGCGTCAGTTTGGCGGGGGGAAGAAGACCTTGGAGAAATACATTGAACAGGAGAGCACCTTCCTCTGTGAGGCGTTTAAAGAAGAACAAGGTAGCTACCGATGAATGCTAAAAACAAACATTTCATCTCATATGAAAGTCCTGCTTTGATTTGCTGTAAATGTATTTCCAGGAAAGCCTTTCAATCCCCATTTCCTTCTGAAAAACGCTGTGGGAAACATAGTATCCTATGTGGTGTTTGGTCATCGCTTTGACTACAGCGATGAGAAATTCCAGAACCTTCTGCGTCTGAACCATGAGGCCATCCTCTTGTCTGGCACAACAAGAGCTCAGGTCACACATCTCGACTCAGACATGCTTTAAGAATCTTTTTAAGATCCTGAACAAATCTGCCTGTTTATCCTTCCACCAGCTGTACGATGCCTTCCCCGGCCTCTTCAGTTATCTGCCTGGACCACATCACACCATCCACGCCAACTACCGCACAATCATCAACTTCCTGAAGAAGGAGGTGGAGGCTCACCAGAAGAACTGGGACCCCGAGGACCCCCGAGATTACATCGACACGTACCTGACGGAGATCGGCCAGGTACACACACACACACACACCTGACAGTGATCTGCCAGTTCTGGTATACACCAATGACACTGGAAGGTAACATCTCATGACCTGTGTTGTTTCTTACTGTAGAGGACGGACGATCCTCAAGCTGGCTTCAACACTGAGACGCTCGTGATATGTGGTATGGACCTGATTGAGGCCGGGACAGAGACCACAGCCACAACACTACGCTGGGCCCTGGTCTACTTGCTGAACTACCCTGACATTCAAGGTGAAATCAACATTTCATAAAAATGTATAAACGTAATTAATAACAACATCCCTTGGTGTGTGTGTTAAGCTACATCATTTGAATCTCAGAGTCTGTTCCACCACACAGAGAAGGTCCAGGCTGAGATAGACAGAGTGATTGGACAGTCACGCCAGCCCACCATGGCCGACAGACCCAACATGCCCTACACGGACGCTGTCATCCATGAGATCCAGAGGATTGGTAACATCGCACCTCTGGCCTTCCCTAGAATGGCCAGCAAAGACTCCACTCTGGGGGGGTATTTCATACCCAAGGTAAAATCACAACGTTCAAATCACAAGTGATTTAAGGTTTGAAGGCTGTCGGTTTCTTAATAACGTCGTAATGATTAAAATAATACCGTAGTCATTTAGAAAACACTTTAATCTACAATTAGGTAAAGTTCAGGTGAGACTTGAACTGGAGACCTCTTCGCCCACTACCAAGTGCTCTAACCACTAAGCTTAACTCTCCCGTCATTGTGTGTTCCTTTATCATCGTGTCCCCAGGGGACTGCGATTATAACCAACCTCGCTACGGTGCTGTTCGATAAGGACGAGTGGGAGACTCCAGACTCCTTCAACCCAGGACACTTCTTAGACTCACAAGGACAGTTCCGGAAAAGAGAGGCCTTCATGCCATTCTCAGCAGGTGACACAATCTCTCTGATTTCAAAGCTATCAAACTTGAAGTTGCTAACAAGAACTGTGAAAAGTTTGTACTTAGATTGTACTTCTGGGGTAGATTTTTTTATTTTATTTTTTTTACTAAGTAAGTAATTCAGTAAGAAAAGCTTTAAAAACTGAGCAGATTTGAGTTGCTAGTTCCCTGAAACACAACAAATCGAGTTAGCACAAATGCTAAATCTTTTATGGGATGAGTGACTTGATGGCTCCCCAAGCCATAATCTTCCCTCTGATCTGAAGGGACCTTATCTATCTTCTTCATGCCCATGCTGAGTGCTTCCCCCTCAGGGAGGAGAGTGTGTCTAGGGGAGAACCTGGCCAGGATGGAGCTGTTCATCTTCTTCACCTCCATGCTGCAGAGGTTCACCTTCTCTCCTCCACCTGGAGAGATGCCCAGCATGGAGGGGCTCATGGGGTTCACCTACTCCCCTGAGGAGTTCCTGGTGCAAGCCCACCTGCGTTGATCCCCCTGGCTTGCAGTGGCCGGTCCTTTGAGAACCAGGGGAGCCTGAGGCTGGAGGACTTGGCCACTGGAACTACCATTCTCTATGTAGGGTGTGGTGTTACTACATTATATAACCAAGTGACATGCTTAAATGCTAGAAAAGTTAGAAAGTACATAATATGTTGCACACATCTTTTCTGACAATCCTGTTATCTGTTAAAATATACAGCAAGACTGACTTTCTTCAAAATTGTTTTTTCTCTTGAACTAAAAGTACTAAAAGTATACATTACTCAAAAGCTGCTTGTCATGACTTGTTTTACATACCAGTGAGTTATGCTATGATGAACTTTGCTTCAAGTACCCTAATGCACGTGGCTAATGAATGACTACAGAAAATAAAGTTCATGTTTGTGATTGAGTTAAGTGTATTCTTAGAATTATTTACAGGATAAAGTTCAGTTCTGTAGCTCATGAAAAGTTTATAATCTCCTCTGTCAAAAGAAACAGGAGACATTCCTCAACAGTTCAACTAAGAGTCACTGCTTTTTCCACACGCCATGTCTTACACAACAAGCACTTTGTTTACACTGGCAAGACTAATGGCCAGCCTGTCAGCCAACAGTGTAGAAAGTAGAAAGAAGGCAAATAACTTATCCTTGTAGGATGTTAGAACAGCGACCCCTGGTCAGTTTTAGATCGTTCATTGGTTTTGGTACACTTGTCCAAAGGACCCTCATTTTATCTGACAGTGCCACCTAGCGAATTGGATAACCATGGACCGGAAAATAATATTTTCACGTTTTTGGGCCTCAAATGTTTTGGGCTCTAATTGTTGCGGTTAAAACTTTTTGGCGTCAAATTTTCACGACTCAAATTTCCAGCTCCAATTTTTTAGGTTAAAAATTTTGGGATCTGAATTTCACCATTCGAAGCAGTCTGAATTGTGTTTTATTTCAATATCTGGAGCTTGAAAAAGAATAAATCTGAATGGGATCAGATTATTTATTTATTTACATTGAAAGAAATTCATATTTACATTTTTTAAAAGGTGAATTCCAAACCAACACATTCGGTGGTGGTTAAATTTCATTATTGATTTGTTTCCATACATCATAGCCATTTCAAGTTGCCATATCCCCCCCCCCCCCCCAAAATCCCAACATAATAACAAATTGTCATGACAAAAGAATCCAACATGCACAGTTTCCAATTACCCTAAATCAAACAAACATTTATTGATTTTTTACTCTGAACCTTTCGTTAAAGTCACGATATGTGAACAGCATCTTCAACCACTACGATCTACTCTGAGCAGCAGTCACCAGATTTAGGCAGAACCATGACCTCTACCCTCACCGCTTCTCTACATCTGCATTTAAATATCCCCCCCCTGCTCCTCCAACATACATCAAACAAACACACCTTTCTGAAAAAGTAATGTACTCATGTATTCATTCTTAACAAGAAAATTAAAGATTTAAGACTTCTGGGTGTATAATAGTGTTTTTTTCGTTGTCTATTTTAACAGTGGACGTGTCCCCTGGATGAACGTTCACAGTAGGATCCCTCCAGTTCTCCTTCCAGGCAGGAGCCCCACATCCCAGCATCCTTTGCTCAGAGTCTCAGCAAACTCAAAGAAGTAGACTCCCAGAGTCAGTCATAGAGGAACACTCAGTGTGATCAGGGAGGACATGAGGTTTACTGTCTAGTTAATAATCTGCTTAGGAGGACCAACCCTACAGAGTCCACTAGTCCTACAGAGTCCACTAGTCCTAGACAGTCCACTAGCTCAAGTGTAGACAGATCGTGTGCTTAAGGTCACTTGAGTGCTCCCTTAGAAAAGGGGCAAGGGCGTGACTAGTTGCGTTCTTGTGATGGTGTTATATCTCCACGGAGACGCCTGGGCTGGTGTTCTATCTCCACGGAAAGGCCTGGGCTGGTGCTCTATCTCCACGGAGACGCCTGGGCTGGTGTTCTGTCTCCGTGGCGGCCGGCAGGAGGATGGCTGTGCGAAGGAGGCGTGTCCTATTGGGAGGCGGCGGCCGGAACGCTGATGGAGCCGGCGCGTCGCTGAGCGTTGCTCACCTGACGCTGCTGGGACAGGAAGGACTGGCCGGGCGGAGCCAGGGAGGCACGCCCCCCCAAGCGACCTTCGATGGCCAGCTTCTGGAAGTTCAGGCTCTGGGGGGGAGAGAGAGAAGAGAGGAGGGTGGAAGAAAGAAGAGATAAGGGGGGGGGGGGAGGGGAGGAGGAAAGAGGAGAGAAGTAGGGGGGGGGGGAGGAAAGAGGAGAGAAGGAGAGGGGGAGGAGGAAAGAGGAGAGAAGAGAGAAGGAGAGGGGGAGGAGGAAAGAGGAGAGAAGAGAGAAGGAGGGAGGACAGAGGAGAGAAGAGAGAAGGAGGGAGGACAGAGGAGAGAAGAGAGAAGTAGGGGGGGGGGGAGGAAAGAGGAGAGAAGAGATAAGTATGGAGGGAGGAGTTAAACCAGTAGAAGACCCTGCTCCAGTGTGTGCAGCTCGTCCTACCTTGTTATACCAGGCCGTCACTATCAGCTTCTCTTCGTACTCTCTCAGCTTGGCCTGCTCGCACTCACGCTGCCAAGCACAGGGAGAGAGGCGGTCACACACACACACACACACAGGGAGAGGCGGTCACACACACACACACACACACAGGGAGAGGCGGTCACACACACACACACACACACACAGGGAGAGGCGGTCACACACACACACAGGGAGAGGCGGTCACACACACACACAGGGAACAGGCTGTCACACACACACACACACACACACACACACACACACACACAGGGAGATAGGCCGTCACACACAGACAGACAGACAGACAGACCTCCAGTGTGAGGACCCTGTGGTCTCTCTCTGCCAGCTGGGTCTTCAGGGCCATGATCTCAGCCGTGGCAGGGTTCAGCTTGGGGTCCAGAGCCCGGATCACCTGGAGGTCAGGGGTCAGAGGTCAAAGGTCAGCGCTCCATCTGGGAGGACGTGTAAGTGTGTGTGAGTGTGAGAGTGTGTGAGGGTCTCACGTTGCGAGCTTTCTCCAGGTACGTCTTGTACCTGTCCTCCATAGCTCTCATGTCCTCGTCCTTCTTCCTCAACGCTGCAGTCAGCTCATCCACACGAACAGCTGGACACACACACACAGTCACAGTCAGTCGTGTTGTGGTTGCTAGGACTCACAGGTGTGTGTGTGTTGTGGTTGCTAGGACTCACAGGTGTGTGTGTGTTGTGGTTGCTAGGACTCACAGGTGTGTGTGTTGTAGTTGCTAGGACTCACAGGTGTGTGTGTGTTGTGGTTGCTAGGACTCACAGGTGTGTGTGTGTTGTGGTTGCTAGGACTCACAGGTGTGTGTGTTGTGGTTGCTAGGACTCACAGGTGTGTGTGTGTTGTGGTTGCTAGGACTCACAGGTGTGTGTGTGTTGTGGTTGCTAGGACTCACAGGTGTGTGTGTGTTGTGGTTGCTAGGACTCACAGGTGTGTGTGTGTTGTGGTTGCTAGGACTCACAGGTGTGTGTGTTGTGGTTGCTAGGACTCACAGGTGTGTGTGTTGTCAGGCTGCAGGTCGTCTAGAAGCTCCTTCTTCTTCAAGATCTCATCCTGAGCCTCGTTCAGCTGCACCCTGACCCAGACGCGCACACACACGCTATTATTTTGAAGGTCATTTTGGATTGGAAGTGCTGCTAGATGAATCTAATGGTGAGCCTGGGTGACATCATCGGTCTACTTACATGTGGGCATCCAGCTTCCTCTTCAAGTTAGACTGGGAAAGAAGAAAAACAAAATCCAATATGAAAAACCACATCCAAAACACACAGGGTTTATTAACGCTACAGTTTATAGAGGTCGTCTGTGCATGGAAACGGTGGTGAAATGGTGCGTTTGTTTTGACTCACATCTTCAGACTTGGCTCCCTGATCCTGCAGGGCCTTCTGGAGGTCCTCCACCTCCTGCTGCAGCTCCCTGATACGTTCCTGACTCAGCCTGCACACAGGAAGTACATCTCTTCACATACAGGAAGTACATCACCTCACATACAGGAAGTACATCACCTCACATACAGGAAGTACATCACCTCGCACACAAGAAGTACATCACCTTTACATTTTAATCTTAATTCTCTAGTCTACTTGTCTTCACTGTTGGGAAGCCTGCAAATCTAACATTTCATTGAAAGTAACTATGTGCATTTTTCCATTATAAACATGAATCAGGTGATCCAGTTCACCAGGAGGCGTGTACCTGTTGTCAGTGTCCAGCTTGCAGCGGGTCCTGTGGGCGTCCTCCAGCTGCTCCTGCAGAGCCGCGATCCTCTCTCCCTCCTGGGGCTCCTGCTGCACGCGCAGCATTTTGTTCTCATGCTGCAGGCGGAGCAACTTCTCCCTGCAAAGACACTCCTGCTCACCAGGGGGCGCCACACAGCTGCTCTGGAGCAGTAACACACTCCTGGTCTCGAGAGAGACATGCTCTCGCTCGGGGGAGAGGAGGGTGTGTGTGTATGTGTGTGAGAGAGGGTAGGGAGGAGTGTGTGTGTGTGTGTGTGAGAGAGAGAGAGGGTAGAGAGGAGTGTGTGTGTGTGTGTGTGTTTGTGTGAGAGGGGGGAGTGTGTTACCTGTATTCAGTAGGCAGCATCTCAGAAGCCAGGTTGTCATGACTACCAGCAGAAAACATCCCTGTGGAAGAGATGAAACAACAACGTCCATAGGATCACTAAATACTGCCATGTTAATACCATATAACATGTCAAAGTTCAAATGTTCAAGGTCAAAGTTCAGCCTGACTGAAACTCTGGAGGGCCAATCAGATACCTGCTTGCAGAAGCTGGTCCTTCTGCACCTGGGAGCAATGCAGCTCCTCATTGGTCTCCTTCAGGGAGTCTCTCTCCACCATGATGCGCTGGTGATGCCAGGAAGCAGAGGGTCAAACCAGCTACACACACACACACACACACACACACACACCTTCAGTGCATCAATACCTCTTTCTCCTTGATCAAGGCGTCGTGTCTCTCCTCAAACTTCTTCATGTCGTATACTAGGTTGTCTGCTCGCCGCGACTCCTCTGACAGCTTCCTGTGGAGCTCCTGGACCTGTCGACACAATCCCACTCAACACCTGCCCTGGTGTGTGTGTGTGTGTGCATGTCTGGGTGTGTGTGGGTGTACCTGTCTCTTGTAGGTCTCCAGCTGTGTGCGGGCAGCGTTGGCCTTGCGTAGCTCCTCCTCCAGGCTGACGGTGTTGAGCATGTAGCTGTGGTTCCTCTCCTCCAGCAGCTTCACCTGTCTCCTCAGGTCCCCCACCTCCTCCAGCTTCCTCCTGTACGACTCCACACTCGCCTCCAGCTGCACCGCCCGGTCAGAGCAGCTCCTACATACACACACAGCCACACACACCACTAGTTTAGGAGAGTGAAGAGCACATATACACACTTCCTGGAAGGTTAGGAACACACACACACACACACACACACACACACACACACAGGCACACACACACACACACACACACACAGGCACACACACACACACACAGGCACACAGGCACACACACACACACACACACACACACACACACACACAGACACCTGAGGATGTCCAGTTCGTCCTTCAGGGCCCTGGACTCCTCTGCCAGGCTGGTCAGGTCGTTGTTACGCTGCTGGGTCTCCACCAGCTGTCTCTCCAGCTCCTGACAGTGGATACGGTAGTCATCCTTCGCTGCCTCCAGCCTGCACACACACACACACACACACACACACACACACAGTTAGTCCTACGTCAAACCTGAAGACACAAGAATACCCACTTGGTACTAGTTTCAAACCTACACAGACACACACACCTGAAGTTCTCCTCCTGCAAAGTGTCCAGCTGAATCTGCAGCTGGGAGTGCTTCTTCCCAGAGGGAGTGCCGGGCCCATGAAACGAGTCCAGCTGATTGGCTCTGTCCCTCAAAACGTCGTTCTCGGCCAACAGGCTGTTGCGCTCCTCCTGCAGCACCGTCACCTGACCAGGATCAGAACGTTGACATTTCCATAATACGTTCCTTCTGAGGTCAAAGCTCACAGTGCCTCTAGCGGCGGGAGGAGGGGGTGCGCATGGCTCCAGTCCTGCAGCAGGAAGACTGGCTGCTATGTCAGCTGGAAGCCAGGTTAGAGTCATCTCGCCCACTCTGGTTAAACATGCTTCACACATCCACACAGCTGTTCCTATTCAAACCAAGATACCCTTCAAACTTTACGTACAAAACAGATCACCTTTTAACTATACAAACCCAAGTTATTTTACAATCCCACATACAATTTACAAACTGTGTAAATCCCAGGTAAACCTTTACAATCCCAGGTAACCTTTACAACACAGGTAACCTTTACAACACAGGTAACCTTTACAACACAAGTTTAAGTGTCTTTGCAGCTCCAGTGTTAGCTGTGTTAGTCAGCCAGCCCAGAGCGTTAGTCAGGCCGGCCGGGCGGCCATCTTGGACTTACCTCCCCAGGACCACGCAGACCACAGATGGGGGATTTAACTCTGTCGAAAGTCCAGTTGAACACAGCATCAGAACCGAGCCAGCAGGCTGGGCTGTCCTGCCCCGGGAGTGGGAGTGTGTGTGTGTGTGTGTGTGCTTGTATGTGTGTGTGCGTCAGGGCTGTGCTGTGTTCAGGCAGTCTACTGTTCTTCTGCTACAGCAGCTCCACACAATAGAGCTGGCATCACACCAGAGAGAGAGAGAGAGAGAGACAGCGAGAGAGACAGAGACAGAGAGAGAGCGAGAGACAGAGAAAGACAGACAGAGAGAGAGAGACAGAGACAGAGACAGAGACAGAGACAGAGAGAGAGAGAGAGAGAGAGAGAGAGAGAGAGAGAGAGAGAGAGAGAGAGAGAGAGAGAGAGAGAGAGAACAGAAAGAGAGAGAGAGAGAACAGAAAGAGAGAGAGAGAGACAGAGAACAGGCAGGACTAGAAGCTTGTTGGTTCTACCTGCACATCCAGCTCCTGGCAGCGCTGAGCCAGCTCCTCCTTCTCTGCTCCGATCTCAACCAGCTCCTCCTGGGCTGTCTTCAGCTGGAGGGAGGACAGGAAGTCAACAGGAAGTTACTAGCAGGAGGGACAGGAAGTCAACAGGAAGTTACTAGCAGGAGGGACAGGAAGTCAACAGGAAGTGTAACAGGTGTGCTAGCAGGATGACATCAGTGTGACATCACCACATACCTGCAGCTCCAGGTCTCCAGGGGGCTGGGATCCAAACTGGACCACAGAGTCTTTCCTCATCAGCTGGGGAGCAGAGAGGGGAGGGAGGGAGAGACAGAGAGAGATACAGACAGACAGAGAGAGACAGAGAGAGAGACAGAGAGAGATACAGACAGACAGACAGACAGAGAGAGACAGAGAGAGAGACATAGAGAGACAGAGAGAGATACAGACAGACAGAGAGAGACAGAGAGAGAGACAGAGAGAGATACAGACAGACAGACAGACAGAGAGAGACAGAGAGATTGAGAGGGAAAGAGACAGAGAGAATATTCATTCAGGCCAGAATATCAACCAGCTCTGTAATAATAATCCCCTCCCAACACACACGCATACACACGACAGCCTCACCTCCTGGATGGCTGTCATGACAACGTGCTGCACAGATTCTTCTAGGGTCATGATGACCTGGATGTACTCTGAGAGGTCAAACACACACACACATTAATAGCCTAGTTTTGAACAACTTTGTTTTGCAGATCTAACATGGCTGTCCTGTGTGTGTGTGCGTGTGCGTGTGTGTGTGTGTGTGTACCTTGCTTGCGTTCACAGTTGACAGCACAGCCCAGTATGAGCTGCAACAGTCGTCCCAGCTGGCTAACGTGGCCATGCTCCGCTACCTGGGCCAGGTCTGGCAGGGGGAACTCTGCCATCTCCTGCACCAGAACCTGCCAGAGAACCCGGGGTTAGAACCTCACCCAGAGAGGACCCAGGGTTAGAACCTCAGACCCAGCCCGCTGAGAGAACCTCCAGCTCCTCCTACCTCGCTGTAGTAGTCCAGAATCATCTGCAGGATCTTCTTCAGGTTGTTCATCTGGAACAGAAGCAGGATTACATCATCTTAGGCTGAGGAAGAGGACAGGCATACACACACACACACGGTCAGACACACACACACACATGGTCAGACACACACACACACACACTGTCAGACACACACAAACACATGGTCAGACACACACACACACACACACTGTCAGACACACACACACACACGGTCAGACACACACACACACACACTGTCAGACACACACACACACACGGTCAGACACACACACACACACACTGTCAGACACACACACACGGTCAGACACACACACACACACGGTCAGACACACACACACACACTGTCAGACACACACACACACACATGGTCAGACACACACACACACACACGGTCAGACACACACACACACACACACACACACACACACACACACACACGGTCAGACACACACACACACACGGTCAGACACACACACACACACACGGTCAGACACACACACACACACGGTCAGACACACACACACACACGGTCAGACACACACACACACGGTCAGACACACACACACACACGGTCAGACACACACACACACACGGTCAGACACACACACACACATGGTCAGACACACACACACACACACTGTCAGACACACACACACACACTGTCAGACACACACACACACACACGGTCAGACACACACACACACACGGTCAGACACACACACACACACGGTCAGACACACACACACACACTGTCAGACACACACACACACACACGGTCAGACACACACACACACACAGTCACACACACACACACGGTCAGACACACACACACACATGGTCAGACACACACACACACACACGGTCAGACACACACACACACACGGTCAGACACACACACACGGTCAGACACACACACACACACGGTCAGACACACACACACACACACTGTCAGACACACACACACACACGGTCAGACACACACACACACACACTGTCAGACACACACACACGGTCAGACACACACACACACACGGTCAGACACACACACACACACACTGTCAGACACACACACACTGTCAGACACACACACACACACTGTCAGACACACACACACACACGGTCAGACACACACACACACACGGTCAGACACACACACACACACACACGGTCAGACACACACACACACACACACACACACACACACACACGGTCAGACACACACACACACACGGTCAGACACACACACACACACACACACACACACACGGTCAGACACACACACACACACGGTCAGACACACACACACACACACGGTCAGACACACACACACACACACACACACACATGGTCAGACACACACACACACACATGGTCAGACACACACACACACACGGTCAGACACACACACACACACACACACACACACACACACACGGTCAGACACACACACACACACGGTCAGACACACACACACACACACACACACACACACACACACACACGGTCAGACACACACACACACACGGTCAGACACACACACACACACACGGTCAGACACACACACACACACACACACACACACATGGTCAGACACACACACACACATGGTCAGACACACACACACACACACGGTCAGACACACACACACACATGGTCAGACACACACACACACACACGGTCAGACACACACACACACACTGTCAGACACACACACACACACATGGTCAGACACACACACACACACACTGTCAGACACACACACACACACGGTCAGACACACACACACACACTGTCAGACACACACACACACACGGTCAGACACACACACACACACACGGTCAGACACACACACACACACTGTCAGACACACACACACACACATGGTCAGACACACACACACACACACTGTCAGACACACACACACACACGGTCAGACACACACACACACACACGGTCAGACACACACACACACACGGTCAGACACACACACACACACGGTCAGACACACACACACCTTTACCTTCAGTCTCCAGTTGTCTCCCACGTCTTCTCTGATGCGACTGAGCCAGGCCTCAGAGAACCAGGCTGGGTCTCTGAAAGACACACACACACACACCACACACACACACACACCACACACACCACATGTGTGTGTTAGCCTAGTCATGCTCAGTGTCTGCCTCTCTGTCAGTTCATAGTCCAGCTTCAAACTGTGTTAGGAGACGTTCAGCCAGGAATTGCAGGTCACGGATACTAAGGTTAATGATAGACCGAGGATGAATTGTGTGTGTGGATGGGAGACAGAGAGAGAGACAGGAAGAGAGACACAGGGAAAGAGAGACAGACAGAGAGACAGAGATAGACAGACACACAAAGAGAGAGAGAGACAGAGAGAGGGAGAGAGGACCTACATCTGATGCAGAGCCTGGGACATGGCTGCTCCACTGGTGAGCTCCTCTGTTGTCCTGCATGGTGCTGATGTGTTGAAGGTCTGCAACTACAGCACACACACACATATAATCTGATGCGGAGGTCTGTATTGCCAAAACATCACACTTACTACTGAGGCAGCAGCAGGTACAGATATACTACCCTGAGCTGAATAATTCAAAGTTTTTAGACGGTGTCAGGTGAACTGTCAGAAACGACCACGTTCTGTTCAACCGCCTCGTTCAGAGTCATCGTGAACGCTCTTCTCTTAGGCCATATCTTCAAACTACCGGTTTAAGACTCTTGCTTCATTACTCAGTATCATGCAAGTGAGACTTCCCGGTCCTGAACTTTCCGGGAATGCGCTGAGACTCTTACATAACAGGTGCTAGAGAACTGGCACGTACAGTAAGAAACGTGAGTTCATGTAATTTTCTTCCCGAAGGAATATGGAAGGTTACGATAAAAAAAAAACCTTGCCTGCTGTTGATGTGTCAAGATAACATTTGATTGCAGCCACGTTATATACCACAAATATCTCCTGGATAATGAGATTAGCGGTCTAAATCGGACGAGGATCATTTCCATTGAGGGCAGTTTACGTCTTTGTTTATGTCTAGAATTAACTTGTAACATAACGCTTACCCTTAATTATGCACACGTATTCATCAAATTTGTGATACTTCCTAATGGCGGATAGACGATATTATAACAGAAATTTGATCAAATAGAATATTATGATAGAAGGGGTTCGTTTCCACCATCAAGCTTCATCGTTTCCTGGTAAGATAATCGCTGTCTCACACTACCTGCGACAGGTGCACGGTTCGGTTACCCGTCACCGATAACGGCAAAGAAGCAGAAACACGGCGGCACACTTCGAAAACACCAACACCCAAACTCACCCATATGATAAGGCTCTCACACAACGCAGTTGTATCATCCATTTCTGTTCCTTTAGATTTATCCTGGTATTTCCGGATAGTAAACCTTTCAACCAGAGGAGGGGGGAGAGAAGGAGGACAAGAAGGAGGGGGAGAGGAGGGGAGGGAAGCGCCATGTAGAGTTGCGTCAACGGAAGTTCAAAACGCTTGGACATCACGTGATGCATGTACAAACTAATAGGTCCCGGAAGCTCTTAGCGGCAAATTTGATTTTTGAGAAACGGAACTGCTGAAGAGCTTGCACCTTTTTACAGCAATAAACACATATCTAATGATGCTCTGAAACATGAAGAGCACGTCAAGGAGTTTGTATGAGTCCTTTCCTCGGTGTTGGACATTATTGTCTTCCGTGGTTTTCACTTTGCTGTGGTTCATAAGAGAATGTAGGCTACGGTTACTATAGTTTTCAAACTTCTTAGTAGATGGCCTATTAGAGTTCAGAAACAAGATAATGTCTTCAGATATATGTATCAATTTGTTGTGGCGTGTAAAAATTTATGATTAAACATCGGCGAAATAACAGTTTTAACTGTATTTAAGAAGGCGTTGCAAGGGAAATATTTATGTAAGATCTTCATATGAACTTCTTTAGTTTTATTTGATATAAAAAATCTAGGTGGATCTGACCATACATTTGCTGTTATCATTACAGGAAAAAATGTCCATCTCAGACTCGCTTGCACGCGAGAGCTGGAGAAGGGGAAGAGGGAGAGGAAGGATCCGTTCTAGGTGGGCCTGTATCACCAGCAGGCCTCCCAGCCCTCCCTCCTTCTAATTCTCAGTCTCAGACTCAGCAGCTGAGGAAAGGAGGAAGATGCTTGCCCAGGCTAAGGAGCTACAGGGGCAAATCTAGGTTCCCACTTTTGGGGGGTTAAGCCCCTAGATAAAACCTATTATTTTTCCTGTGACCCAGCAGAACTAGGGGGGTGTGGGGGCATGTTCCCTCAGAAGAAATTTTTCAAAATATCCTTTTAAATAGTGTCCTCTAGTGGGTTTTAGGAAGAAAAATTAACACATTTCGATTTAAAATATTAAAATATATATATATAATAAATAAAAGAAAATATTTTGGGGGGGCTAATGAAACTTTTGGGGGGGCTCCAGCCCCCCAAAATAGGGCTAGATACGCCCATGCTACAGAGGGAGGGAGGTAGAGGAGAAGCCTGGTAACGAACATGCATTTGGAGCAGGGAAACATCTAGAACATGCAGGACAGGGGTTCACTGAGGACAGGGTTAAGAACCACTGCCCCCTAGATTACATACTGGATTGTACACAAGGACCTAGGGCATGTACTACGAATCAAGATCAACATGCTCTGGATTAATTTCAGTTACTACTAGGCTACATGAAGCCTAACAATCGCAATCACGATAAGCGGTACCACAAACGGCGGTTATCAACTCTAACTCAACCCAGATCTTTCCAATCTAGAGACGTGCGCGTTCACATAAAGGGGTGGTGTTTGCGCCGTATGTTGGAACTCTTTCTGTTTTGCACCAGGCCATCACAGAAGTCACAGGAATCGCAGCCACTCCAAGTCCCCAGAGAGGTAAGAGTTTGAAGGACTGGATGTCGAAAATCACTGCCTCAATAGTTTTATAGCTTTCATTCGTATGTGTTGGTTAATGACAGAATATCACTGGCGCCGAAAATGGCAAAGAAAATGGCTGCCTAGGTAGACTCTCCTGCCAAAGTAAATTCCTTTTCTGCAAACTTTCATGGCGAATAAACACCAATTCTGATTCTCATCACAGCAAAGTTTTTCTTTTATCCAAAAAGAGCCACAAGAAAAGCTGGAGAGTAAATTAGTGATTTGTTTTGTAGCCTTGTGAAAGGCTTTTAATTTATATAAAAAAAAGGTTTGTCTTACATTTATATAAATAAAGAACTTGTAAATAATTAGAACGCATCATTAGGGGACCTCAGTTATGTTTTTAATCATCAGAAATACACAAATTGTTGTTTTTTTTTATGGAAGAAAATAATGCAAAACATCACTGGTCAAATGAAACATCTGAATAGTGGTCTTGAAAGTTAATGTAAGTAATGAAGACGTATAAGATAATACCCAATTGCTCTGAAAGTACCAAGTCAATGAAGGGAATAGTTAAGACAAGTTCAAGACAAAATCAACGTATTTATTACATATATAAGGTGCAGGTGTCTGATAAACCAGTTGAGTATCACAGAAGACTGGACAATGAATACAGGAAATCAAGGCAGTATATGGTATCACAATATGGGAGGATACAAGATGATTAGCATAGCCTTCGCAGGCACAGAAAAAGGACACTGTATTCTAGATCGCTTTTGTTTAGGTCTTTAGATAAGGCTCCCAGAAATGGCCTTGTCGCTCCTATTTTCCTCATTCAAAGTTGCATGGCATTATATACTTTGGTAATATTGTGACCTCTGACCTAAATTAGTGACAGGCCTTACCTAGTCGCACCTTACAAAGAACTAACTTGCAGCTATGCAGGCATAAGAAAACAGCATAATGACAGTTTATCGATGATACAAGAAACATAATTAATAGATAGGCATATTTTTCTTCTGGACATAACCAATGGTTATGTGCTCATGAACTAAATATAGCAAGTTAGAGATCAAACATTATATATTATATTTAGAATATTTCAAACAGTAGAAAAGTAATAAATATCTTTAATTGTTGTTAACTGATCAGTGGTTTAAGGACAGACCTCTTCAGTAAGCACACTTCCCTGAGACCTTCTCATCCTTAATAGCGTGTCAGAATTTTTATCCAAAAAGTCTCGTATTTCTGCACACCTGTAGTTTCGTCCTCGTTCCACAATTCGACTCAAAATCGTGACACTTTTGCTCCGATGTCTGCTTTGCTTTTGTATTTCTACAACCTTCATGTGATGATTTATAGATCTGTCTGGGCTATGGACATGATAATTCAGGTACTGGGCATAGCAGAAGTGCAGCATCTGTAACTCAGCAGGCCCTAGGTTGTGTCTGTCCAGTAACTCCTTGTATATCTTATCAGCTCCATCACGTCCAGACTTAGCACAGATAGATGCAAGGTCCAACTTGGCCTTCATGCAGGATTCTGGGTAAAGAGCGATCACTTCCTGATACAGACTGATGCTTCTGTCGATGACACTCTTACTACAATGGATGTCATCCCTTAAAAGGACTTTCCACCTGTAAGATGTCGCTAGCCTGGCTTTCAAGTAGCGATCATCTGGATTTCTGTCAAGAGCCTCCTGTACCAGGTCTATAGCTTCGTCATGTGTTAAGCAAATTCTGTAGACTCTTAGTAAGGGTCTAAGACCGCTGTAAGCACCAGCAGGCCTACTCAAAATCCTCCCAGCTAGCGCTCGTATCTCAACCGGACTGACTTTCTGACTCTTAGCCAGTCTTAGTAGGTAAACAGCAGCAAGGTAGGTATTCTCCTGATCAACTTCCTTAGCCATTCTAAGTTTCTCCAAAATCTCAGCTTCCATCTCTGGAGTGCACCTGTCATGAGCTACGTGGAGGGCTAAAACGAGGCTTGTCTGCCAGTCCTTTCTATCAGGTTCCATTGCAATTGCCTTCTGGAAGCATTCTATTGCATTTGTCCTTTCGGCCTCGCCAAACTGCATGAGAGTCCAGGCTTTCTCTGCGTACACCTCGGGGTGCAGTGGATCCTCCTGGGACGGAGAGGGGTGATCCCTCATCACAGCCTCCACCTTCTCCAGGTAGTCCTGACTCTCCTTCAGGTTGTTCAGATGGAGGTTCATCCAGGCCAGGTTTCCATAGTTGACCAACAGCCATGGACCCTCTTCTGAGACCGTGTTGTTGATTTGGAGAAAGGCCTCCCCTGCCTTTCTGAGATACTGGACGGCAGAATCAGTATAGCCCTGTCTGTATCGTATGAAACCCAGGAAGTTGTAGATGTGACCCAGCCAGACGTACCCCTCGTCAGTCTTGATGTCTTGCAGGTGATCTCTGAGACTACTCAGTTTTGACAGGCTGCAGGTTATTCCCCATGTGAAGTGGCATTCCAGCTTTTCCAGTTTCAATTTCAAGGCTGTCTTAGGAGTGCTGGTTGGAAAGACAATTTAGAAATATGAACATACTGTAGCCTACGTGTTTTACAGATTGTGACAAAGTGAACAAACGTAAAGAATATGTTATGAATATCAACTGATTTGTAAGTGTTTTTAATGTTGTAAAGGTCTGTTTTTTTCTGTTTATTTAAACTAGGCTGTATATTTCTTTCTGACTTATTCTACTGCCCATCTTGGCCAGTACACTACTGTAAAAGAGATTTCTAATCTCAGAGAGGTCTTTCTGGTTAAATAAAGGTTATAATAATTAGCAATAGTAGTGAAACGTACTTACCTCATAGTTCGGCAGTTGTCTGTTTAGATATCTTGCTAGTGCTAGAATGTCTGACTGCTGAGTTGCATTGAGTGCGCAGCTTTATATGTTGGAGATGCCATAAATCACGAATGCTTAGTCAGGGTTTAGACTTTGTATTTTGTCCTTCCCAACCCTTTCTTGAGTATAGAAACAGACAGAAGTCTCCCCGCCTCGGTTTCGTTTCGTCGAAAACTGTTTGAAACTATAAGCTAAACTGTCTGATTATCCTTAGATAAACTGTCACTGACCTAGGATACACACACAGTGGTGGCTGGGACTTTGCAGAGGCCCCTCCCCTAAATCCACTCAAAATGTATCTCCATCTATTATCTTATACCACTGCCACTGGCAATATACTGATTGCTGTCTACCTTAGCCTATATTCAGCAATATGAGAGAAATAAAAAAATGACAAAAGCACAATTGCGTTAGCACAACTGCATATTTGCCATCTGATAGTTCAGCACCAAGGATATTAGCACCGCGAAGTAGCCTAACACACAATCAATGGTGGGAAAGGAAAACATGTATTCTTGACAATAAGTAAGCGGGCCTATATTTATTGTAGACAAAAAGAATAGGCTAATGCTAGCAACTTATTGGTCCTTCACTTGTGAACGTTGTAAAGGTTTAACGTGTCTGCTTAAAAGTAAGGGCGAAACCTGCCAAATTATAATAATTACATTGAATAAATAACAAAATTGGGACATCTAGCTTAACAAAGCCCCCGTAATTACATTTGATTTGTTCATATTTGAAATGAGGCTAACACAAAATACAACTACTGTAGCATCCAAGGGCGTAACCATGGTTTACCAAAAAGCTATTGAAGTTTGAAGGTTTATTTTGAATAAAGAATTAATTTTTAGTAACTTGAGATAAAAATGAACCAAATAAAGGCTTTGCAGCATGAATGCATACATCTTCAACAGTTTAAAACATATTTTGGATAATTTAGTGTTCTGTAGTGCCCTCTTGTGGTGCAAGGAAAAGGTACAGAAAACCCTCCTTTGGGTCATTTATTATTTATTTAAAGAGGATGTGGCTAAACACCATGCTGAATCTACAAATCACAAGCTAAAGTGTATATAAAAGGTCTCATAGACTGATTAGAGACTATGCATTAAAAGAGACAGTGGTTTAGTCATAAAGACTGATCTCTATATAGAACTCATCACCCTTTTGGATATAGATCCAAAACATATATAAACATCGTATTTTATGAAGGCAATTACCCAATTAAACATACTGTAATCCAAAAATTGACATAAACTTGATGTTTTTGAAAGCTGAGGTGAGTGGGTGTAGGGGAGGTCATTTCAGATTAGGTTTTTTAGCTCTCGCATGTAATCCCAGACCCCCCTAATCCCCAGACCCCCCTAATCCCAGACCCCCCTAATCCCAGACCCCCCTAATCCCAGACCCCCCTAATCCCAGACCCCCCTAATCCCAGACCCCCCTAATCCCAGACCCCCCCCCCCCCCCATCTACATACAGCTACACTCCTCAGGTATGATGCTGGTGAGGGTCTCGTACTTGAAGGACAGGCCTCCGTCTGAAGTGGTGGTGAATCTCAGGGACTTCATGCTTCCTGGGACGGGGGCGCAGCACTGCTTAATCCCCAGCTTGGTGGTGGTCCGCTCCAAGGCCGTGCAGTTCCCCTTACAGTAGAAGAAGTTCAGAACCTTGGGGTAGACGATCCAGTTGTCCCAGCCCAGCTCCTCGAAGGTGATGTTGATCTCCGTACGGCGGCAGTCGCTGTGCTCCTGATCCCCCTGTGAGGGGCGCTGCAGGTGGTCCAGGGTGGACGGGGACCAGGGGATGGTGACCCGGGCGCGGCGAGGGGAGCGGTCCGGCCCGCGGGGTTGGGTGTGGAGGTGGATGAACGGCGTTTTGTCGGGTTCCCCGGCCTTGCGGCAGTCGCAAACCAGGCAGCGCACCTGCAGGACAAAGGAGCTCTCTGCCAAGGCGCTGTGGAGGTGGAGGTCGAAGCGGTACGTGACCCAGCCGTCTGCTGCGGCCTTGAACGGACCCTCAGCCGCTTGGAGGAGCTTCTGCTCCGAGGTGAGGATGAAGAGAGGGGCGGAGGAGGAGGAGGAGTTGTAGGTGGATGCTGCTGCCTCCCCAGCGTAGAACCAGAACAGTGCAGAGGTAACCACGGCCTCCTGGCTGTTGATGGAGGGCTGGAAGTAATAAGTGAAGTGTCTGGAGGAGGGGTCCTCAGATGGAGGGTCTGCAAGGTTGCAGGTGGAGTCTGAAAACACAGAAGAAGAAGGAAAGTGGAGAGATGAGAAACAGGAGAGTCAGGTGGCTGAGTGGTTAGGGAATCGGGCTAGTAATCTGAAGGTTGCCAGTTTGATTCTGTAAGTCGCTCTGGATAAGAGCGTCTGCTAAATGTAAAAGGAGGTCAGAGTAAAGAAAGAGAGAGATGGCGCTGTTGTGTTGTGTGTGCCTGCTCCCTTTGTTTAAGTCTGCCAGTGGCCCAATCACTTCTGTCACTGACTTTGACTGTCTGGAACTAAGCACCGCCTCTCTTTCGAAAGACTTTTACCTGCATCTTGTCCTCACCCCTTATGGCGTCACATGTCGTTGTAATCTGGCGTTCGTCATACGTCTGTTTATCTTTGACAGTTGTTCAGTCATCTGTTGTGTTCTCGAGCAAGGAATTAGGAGGGAAAGAAAGATAGACGTTCCAACAGAACGACAGAAAGACGATTGAGGTTTGGAGAAAGAAGTAGATGGTTCTGATTAGCGCCAGTAAGCAAGTTAGTATGGCAAGGCTGCCCAGACCTTTTCCAGAACTACAGTATCATACTGTGTGTTGTAGTCTTATGATTGCAACCTTTAAATAACACACATCGTTTTAATTTTGAACTGGTTGACGAACTGAATCGGGTTGTTTACAACTTAAAATGAAAGCCTGATCTCTCCAGGGTAAGCGTTAGGGGTAAGGCAGCCTTGGAACCGAGGGAAGAGATGAAACAACAACAACAAAAAAACAACATTGGGAATAACCAGCTTCTCACCTGTGCTGGGGAAGAGTATGACCTGGGCGGTCTCCTTGTGCTGCCGTTGGTGGTGGTGCGCCCAGGCTGCCCTGCCCACCCTGGAGGACCTCCGCTGGCTATGCCCATCCTCCGGACGCAGCCTGCCCACCTCAGGAGCCTTATCCAGCCCCAGACCATCCAAGACGCGCTGGCGGAACCAGTCCAGGATCACCTGGTTGGGCATATCCTCCTCCTGGCAAGCCCCGGCTGGGGGCACCGGGGTCTGAGTCCAAAGGAGCACCAGGAGCAGGGTGGAGGAGGGGGGGAAGGAGAGCCGTGTAAACCACATTGTCAGGTACAAAAGGACCTCCAGCTAGGTAGATATGTGGTCCAGATGGTCGAAGTTGTGGTCACACTAATACTGTAATATCCTTGTGTTGTGAAATCGCAGTCTTTGCCAATGACAGGGGTGCAGATCCGCTGATCATAGGATCTGGTTTGTTGCTCTACAATGAAAAGTAAGGAACTAAATACAGTGACAAAATAATCCTCAAAACTCAGGTTCCTTTCATACGCCTCAAATAAAGTCTGAACTGAGACTGCGTGCTCTGTAAGGACTTGTGTGTATGTCCTCTCTATTGTACTCTATTGTATCTCTGTCTGTGTCTGTCCCCCCCACACACACACACAAACACACTAAATCCTTTCTTACTCCCCCATGTTTTGACTTGGTGTTTGGGTGAGTTCTGGACTATCTCCTCCCTGAGGGCAGGGGAGTGAGAGAGCGAGATTTCTGTTATTGTTACATCGCCCAGTGGAGATGGGAGGTGACCTTGACCTGTCTGGTGGTGTTACAATGAAGTGTATCACTGTCCGAGGCTACAAGCGATCAGAAAGCTATGAAAACAAACACACGCACACACACGCACACACACACACAACTTTTAGAAATATTTAGCAAGTATTGCACTGTCAGTCTGTGAGCACGTTAAGAAAGCTTTATTGCTTTTGGCCAGCCCACAAGGAGACAAAAACATCACACACCATAACCAGGTAGACAACACAAGGAATACAAATAAGTCACTTTTTTTTTTTTTTTTTTGAAAAATGTTCACATCACTTATGTATCTCATGACTGTTGACATCTCTCTCCCTGTCTCTCTCTCGGTCTCTCTCCCTTCCTACAGCATATTGTGTTTGACTATAAACTACACTGGTTCTGGTGACTTGAGGGGGGCCCTGGAAGATCTGTGTGAACCGGATCAAGTGATAACCCCAGCGTCGGAAATACACGAGGACAAAGGGCAAAACTGCCCCTAAGAAATATAATTTCGCCCCTGATATCACTAGGAGAGGGGCAAAACATTTCCCCATAATTTCCTTTAATAAAAATGATAATTTAATGAACTTGTCAAAACCATCGTAGCCTATTTAACCCGGTCCAGTTGCCGTGAATGTTTTTGATTGTCGCCTTTAATTGATGTTGCGTGTGCGTAAAGAACCCAACGTTCAAAAAAAAAAAAGACCTATAACTGCGAGTGTGAGGAGAAAAACGACACGAAGGAGCCGATGGAGTTGAACAGACTGTTGAGATTTGCCCTAAGTACTTGGGAAATAACACAAGAAGTCGACAAGTTTTTACACCCACCCACCCTTACGTAGCCTTTTTGCGCCGGAAATTCCATGAAGCACCGAAACATCTCGTAGCAGCACAACAGTGGGCTCAAGCTGTAGCCGAAGGCTGCAAGGGAGGTAGTACACAAGCCATGACCATTGCCAGTTATATTCCATATTTTATGGTTAGACAACGTTTAATAACATCCAACCGGTAGAACCCTCACGTAAGGTACATCATTAGCTACCTAGCGAGTGCTCATTTATGCATGGCCTTACAAACTAAGAAGACAAACGTTAGAGCTAGCTAGCTAGCTTGTAATTATAACCTAGGACGGTTATCTCCTAGCTCGAGCTAGCGCGACGTGAGCATTGTCTTTGACTCAAATTTGGTTGCATTCTTACTTATTTACAGATTATGACAATTTGACTGTAAATGAGTATCTGGTGTTATTGAGGAGACGGCGCATGCTGTATAGTAGCGTGCTGTGCACCGGGAGGTGGGGACACAGGGTTACCCGTGTCTCGCTAATGTCCGGGATGGACACCTGGACTCCAAATCCCCGAGCGAAACCTTTCATTCCCCGCCAGCAACGGAGCCTGTATCTCACCTGGAAATACAAACTAACTAACAAGAGAGCCATCCGCCGATTCTGCCAGGTGTGAGCAAAAATATTTGTCAAAGGCTGATGCAGTTAGGTTAGCCTCATAAGCCCAAACATAGTTCTATTGACACATGTTGGTTTTAGTGGCAACGCAACGTCGAACTGATCTTTCTCTACCCTGCAGGCTGGAGCTGTTCTGTTTCTGCTAGTCACAGTAATCGTCAACATTAAACTTATTTTAGACACAAGGAGGGTAGCAAATGAGGAGGAGGCAGCACAGGAGTACGGTGAGTCATTTCTCTTCAAGTTAACCATGTACACTCACCCACGCACACTAAACTGACCCAATCCTAACAAAGTTTCATCATTAGCCTGGGTTGGAGCATAATCAGTTCCCTTTGCAGAGGATGTCCTTCCCAACATGGAGACCCCTCGCAGGCCGGCCAGCGGACGCAAGGCCCTGGATATCGAGGTCTACTCCAGCCGCTCCAAGGTCTACGTGGCGGTCGACGGAACTACAGTGAGTGGCAGTTGGTTCTCACACCTTTTCTGGCTTCGGTGCCTCCCTTTTCCCTGATTTCTGAATCCTAGTACTCCCTATACCTGTAGTTATATCATATATATATATACTCAGTTATACCCACATTTTCATGATTCACCCCTAGGAGTACGCATACTCCCCATTTGAGAAACAGCGGTCTGTGGAGACGAGTCCTGTTGTCTTGTTGACTGGTGTTGGAGGGTACGTGCAGTGTTGAAGCTTCTCTCCTGGCCTGCAGGTCCTGGAGGATGACATGCGGGAGCAGGGTCGGGGCATTCACGTCATCGTCCTCAACCAGGCCACCGTAAGCCACCTCGCAGAAACACTTAACCAAAACTTTAAACGTCAACACTGGTACATACGCCCAATGTGGTGACGTAGCCCTACTTCAACGTGAGCCACGCCCAACCACAGTTTGTGTGGTGTGGGTATGGGTCTGTGTGGTTTCGTAGAAACTCTCCTGCTCTGGTTTCTTGTCAGTTTGGTTGTTGTCGTCGTAGGGACACGTGATGGCCAAGAGGATCTTCGACACTTACTCTCCTCACGAGGACGAAGCCATGATCCTGTTCCTCAACATGGTGACCAGAGGCAGGGTCCTCATCTTCACCATCAAGGTCTGTCTCCTAGCAACCCATCGTCTTGTCTCCTAGCAACCCATCTCCAGAAGACCTCACATGTCCACCCATCGTCAAGCACTACCTCATTTGTTGTTAAATGTGTTTTGAATCGCACAACGGTTGGCTTGACACAAGTGTGTGTGTTGTGTGTGTGTGTGTGTGTGTGTTGGTTTGTTGTGTGTGTGTGTGTCATGCAGGATGAAGGGACGTTCCACCTGAAAGAAGCAGCCAAGAACCTGCTGAAGGGACTCGGGAGTCAGGTGTCTCTCAACCTCAGCTGGAGAGACACCTGGACCCTGGTGGTGAAGAAAGGAGGTACACTCACACGCGCATCCTCTGTCTCACTATCTGTCACACAGTCACATTACATCATACACTATTTATTCAAGGTGTGTGTGTGTGTGTTCAGGTCAGGTGTATGGTGAGAAGCATTCCAAGTCTCCTGCTCTGTCCACGTGGGGAGACCCTGTGCTGCTGAAGACTGAGGTGCAGCTAACTGCCTCTGAAGGTACCTGACATGCTCAACATTCACATGTTATTCAGCAGACGCTTTCAAATAGAAAACGCTTTCTACAGAAAATATCAAAGAGAACCAAGGCTCAGAAGTACATCGTTCTAACTGTATTCCTGCGGTCAGTCATCGACCGGTTGTCTTCGTTTCCTGTATTTCTTGCTCAACGTTTACAGCTGATTAGTCTTTCTTTCTGTTCTATGAAATACAAAGATATGGTAAATAAAGATACCAGAAGGACAGGGCGTGCCTGGACCCGAATATAGATTAGACAAAGACAAGAAGAATTATTCCCCTCCTTAGGTACACGTGGTCTATTGGACTTCATTATTGCCTAGTAATGAACCCCTCCCCCACCCCCACCTCCACCCCCCACCTCCTCCACCCCCCACCTCCTCCACCCCCCACCACCTCCACCCCCCACCTCCTCCACCCCCCACCACCTCCACCCCCCACCTCCTCCACCCCCCACCTCCTCCACCCCCCACCACCCTCCACCTCCTCCACCCCCCACCTCCTCCACCCACCACCTCCTCCATCCCCCACCTCCTCCACCCCCCACTTCCTCCACCCCCCACCTCCTCCACCCCCCACCTCCTCCACCCCCCACCACCTCCACCCCGCACCTCCTCCACCCCCCACCACCTCCACCCCCCACCTCCCCCACCCCCACCTCCTCCACCCCCCACCTCCTCCACCCCCCACCTCCACCCCCCACCTCCTCCACCCCCCACCTCCTCCACCCCCCACCACCTCCACCCCCCCACCACCTCCACCCCCCACCTCCTCCACCCCCCCACCACCTCCACCCCCCACCTCCTCCACCCCCCACCTCCTCCACCCCCCACCTCCTCCACCCCCCACCACCTCCACCCCCCACCTCCTCCACCCCCCACCACCTCCACCCCCACCTCCTCCACCCCCCACCACCTCCACCCCCCACCACCTCCACCCCCTCCCCCAGAGGCAGAGTGTCACTGGGCCGACACAGACAGGAACCGAAGGCGGAAGATCTTCTGCAGCAAAGTAGAGGGTTACGGCAGCATCTGCAGCTGTAAGGACCCAGCGCCCATCCAGTTCAACCCTGACCCGGTGAGGACCTACCCTGCCCTGTACGCTACTCCTGTGTGTGTGTGTGTGTGTGTGTGTGAACTGTGAATCAATATTCTTTTTTTCTCTACAGCTGCCCGTCAATAACGTGATGAACGTCCCCGTGGCGGTCATCGCAGGAAACAGACCCAACTACCTGTACAGGTGAGGACCGGGGCGGAACAGCGCTCCCTCTCACCCGGCGCCGTGGCAACCGAAAGCCGTTTGTGTTGGAGCGGCGTTTGTTGTGAGCGTGTGTTATCTCTACGCAGGATGCTGAGGTCTCTGCTGTCGGCTCATGGAGTCAACCCTCAGATGATAACTGTCTTCATCGATGGATATTATGAGGTGAAGCCTCCTCTCTCCCCCAAGTCCCCTCTCCCTCCAAGTCCCTTCTCTCCCTAAACATGGGTTCATTGCTTCTCTCGAATTCAGTCTTAACTAGCTTGTGTGTGTGTGTGTGTCTCTAGGAGCCTATGGATGTTGTGGAGCTGTTTGGGCTGAAGGGGATCCAACACACTCCCATCAGCATCAAGAACGCCCGGGTGTCACAGCACTACAAAGCCAGCCTGACGGCCACCTTCAACCTGCACCCTGTGAGTCACTGCAGACAGACACCAGCCCAGTCACTGCAGAGACAGACACCAGCCCAGTCACTGCAGAGACAGACACCAGCCCAGTCACTGCAGAGACAGACACCAGCCCAGTCACTGCAGAGACAGACACCAGCCCAGTCACTGCAGAGACAGACACCAGCCCAGTCACTGCAGAGACAGACACCAGCCCAGTCACTGCAGAGACAGACACCAGCCCAGTCACTGCAGAGACAGACACCAGCCCAGTCACTGCAGAGACAGACACCAGCCCAGTCACTGCAGAGACAGACACCAGCCCAGTCACTGCAGAGACAGACACCAGCCCAGTCACTGCAGAGACAGACACCAGCCCAGTCACTGCAGAGACAGACACCAGCCCAGTCACTGCAGAGACAGACACCGGCCCAGTCACTGCAGAGACAGACACCGGCCCAGTCACTGCAGAGACAGACACCGGCCCAGTCACTGCAGAGACAGACACCGGCCCAGTCACTGCAGAGACAGACACCGGCCCAGTCACTGCAGACAGACACCGGCCCAGTCACTGCAGACAGACACCGGCCCAGTCACTGCAGACAGACACCGGCCCAGTCACTGCAGAGACAGACACCGGCCCAGTCACTGCAGAGACAGACACCGGCCCAGTCACTGCAGAGACAGACACCGGCCCAGTCACTGCAGAGACAGACACCGGCCCAGTCACTGCAGAGACAGACACCGGCCCAGTCACTGCAGAGACAGACACCGGCCCAGTCACTGCAGAGACAGACACCGGCCCAGTCACTGCAGAGACAGACACCGGCCCAGTCACTGCAGAGACAGACACCGGCCCAGTCACTGCAGAGACAGACACCGGCCCAGTCACTGCAGAGACAGACACCGGCCCAGTCACTGCAGAGACAGACACCGGCCCAGTCACTGCAGAGACAGACACCGGCCCAGTCACTGCAGAGACAGACACCGGCCCAGTCACTGCAGAGACAGACACCGGCCTAGTCACTGCAGACAGACCAGTGTCTCATTCTCTCTCTCTCTTTCTCTCTGTCTCTCTCTCTCTCTCTCTTTCTCTCTCTCTCTTTTTGCTTGTGTTTTTAGGATGCCAACTATGCCATAGTGCTGGAGGAAGATCTAGATGTTTCTATTGACTTCTTCAGGTGGGTCTAAGACGGCCGATTAATGGGAAGGAATGAAGGGGAGTTACAACATGGGGTCATTGAGAGACACAGAGAAGGGAAAACAACGTTCATTTTTAGGCACAGCCTATCTCGCGTACATCTGGAAAAAGAAAGAAAGTTAAAGCTACAGCAATGCTGCTATTTTTTGTGACTTAAATCGTGTGTTGGCGCAGTATTGAGCTGACCACAGGGGGGCAGTATATACACACACTTCCTGCTTCTGTAAAAAGCTCTGGAAGTCCCTCTCTTTGTTTGGCTGCAGCCTTGAACACATCAGTTCTTCACAACCAACGCTATCTCGTTTTCACAGAGGGAAACACTTTAAATGGATTAGAAACATTGGTCACTTTTTACTTGACTAAGCTTCGTGCCATTTCGCGTCAGTGAGCATCATATTTGACTCTGAGCCTTTTGCGTTTCTGTTATTGATCATCCGGTTCCAGAAGGTTGGGTTCTCCACGAAGAAGCTAGTTGTTGTTGTTGTTTAGGACAATAGATACTTAACTGAACATGAGGCCATAGAATGTCCACAGCTCACAGTCAGGAAGTGTGCACTGAAGCCCTGCTGGTGACATGATGATGATGTTCATGTTGTTGTGTTTCAGTTTTCTGAGTCAGACTGTGCATCTGCTGGATGAGGATGACAGCCTGTACTGTGTGTCTGCCTGGAACGATCAGGTCTGCTCTCCCTCCCTCCCTCCCTCCCTCCCTCCCTCCCTCCCTCCCTCCCTCCCTCCCTCCCTCCCTCCCTCCCTCCCTCCCTCCCTCCCTCCCTCCCTCCCTCCCTCCCTCCCTCCCTCCCTCCCTCCCTCCCTCCCTCCCACACACCTCCTCACCCCTCTCCCTCACCCAGCCCCACACACCACCTCACCCTCTCTCTCCCTCCCTCCCTCCCACACACCTCCTCACCCCTCTCCCTCACCCAGCCCCACACACCACCTCACCCCTCTCCCTCACACACGCATCTCCTCAAAAAGCGAAATACAACAACCGACCTGTTGCTGCAGCACGTTCATATGTGTGTGTGTCGTCATGGCGGCTGGTCACATGGGCTGTGTGTTCCAGGGCTACGAGCACACAGCAGAGGATCCAGCGCTGCTCTACAGGGTGGAGAGCATGCCTGGCCTGGGCTGGGTGCTCAAGAAGAGCCTCTACAAGGACGAGCTGGAGCCCAAGTGGCCCACGCCGGAGAAGGTCTGTGGGGGAGGGGGGGGGTGTACTCTGTGGTGTACCTCTAACACCCTCTGTGAAGCTAACCCTGTGTGTGTGTGTGTGTGTGTGTGTGTGTGTGTGTGTGTGTGTGTGTGGGCAGCTGTGGGACTGGGACATGTGGATGCGTATGCCGGAGCAGAGGAAGGACAGGGAGTGTGTGATTCCAGACGTGTCTCGCTCATACCACTTCGGCATCATCGGACTCAACATGAATGGATACTTCCACGTAAGCACCCTCCTCCAGACCCCCCACCCCTCCTCCTCCCACCCCCCCCTCCTCCTCCTCCAGACCACCCCCCCTCCTCCTCCTCCAGACCACCCCACCTCTCCCCCACCCCTCCTTCTCCTCCAGACCACCCCACCTCTCCCCCACCCCTCCTCCTCCTCCAGAGCCCCCACCTCTCCCCCACCCCTCCTTCTCCTCCAGACCACCCCACCCCTCCTCCAGACCCCCCACCCCACCTCTCCCCCACCCCTCCTTCTCCTCCAGACCACCCCACCTCTCCCCCACCCCTCCTCCTCCTCCAGAGCCCCCACCCCACCTCTCCCCCACCCCTCCTTCTCCTCCAGACCACCCCACCCCTCCTCCAGACCCCCCACCCCACCTCTCCCCCACCCCTCCTCCTCCTCCAGACCGCCCCTCCTCCTCCTCCTCTTCCAGGCAGCAGGAGGAGGGGGGGATCAGACGTTCTAACGTGTGTTCTCTCCATACAGGAGGTCTACTTCAAGAAACACAAGTTCAACACGGTTCCCAAGGTCCAGCTGAAGAACGTTGACGGGTACGTAGCCGGCGCCCAAACGCCGTTCTGTAACGCTGAGGTGAAGCCAGAGTGGGAGGAGTTTAACGGGGTGAATCGTGTGATTGGCTCCCACAGTTTGAAGAAGGAAGCGTACGAGCTGGAGATTCAAAACCTGTTCAAGTGAGTGAGAACGCCTCGTCTGTAAAGCTCTACTGAACCCTGTCCTGCAGACTGGATTACTGACGTGTGGGTCTGTTTCTGTGTGTTTCTGTGTCTGTTTCTGTGTGTGTGTGTGTGTTCTGGCGGCGTCCCCAGGGAAGCGGAGGTGCTGGACCACACCAAGGACCCGTGTGAGGACTCGTTCATCCCTGACGGCGAGGGGCGGACCTACGTCATGTACATCAGGATGGAGCAGGACACCGACATCTCCACCTGGACGCAGCTCGCCAAGGTGACCGCCACAAAGCGCTCCTTTGCTCTCCTTATCTTCTGGATTGATCGTCGTTGAGCGTTGTTGCGGCGACGTCTTGGTAACCGGTGTTGCTCGATTGTGTGTCCCAGTGCCTTCACGTGTGGGACCTGGACGTGCGGGGGTACCACAGCGGCCTGTGGCGACTGTTCAGGAAGAGGAACCACGTTCTGGTAGTGGCGGTGCCCATCTCTCCCTACTCGTGAGTAACCCACCCTCTCCTCCCCCTCCTCCTCCTCCCCCCTCTTCCCCTCCCCCCTCTTCCCCTCCCCCCCTCCTCCTCCTCCCCCCTCCCCCCTCTTCCCCTCCCCCCCCTCCCCCCCAAGTTCAGTGTGTAAACAGAGTTACAAAGCTCTCTCTCTCTCTCTCTCTCTCTCTCTCTCTCTCTCTCTCTCTCTCTCTCTCTCTCTCTCTCTCTCTCTCTCTCTCTCTCTGTGTTCTCAGTGTGAAGAAGCCAGCCCATATCACCCCCATCCACCTGGAGGCTCCGCCCAAAGAGGAAGGAGCCCCAGTGGACCAGATGTAGAAAGAGCCCCCCTCCTCCACACACCTTCCCCCCCCTCGGGAACAGACCTCCAGCCGAGCCTTAAACGCCCCTGTCCGTCCCGCCTCCCGCCACCAGGGGGCACCACCGCCTGGATGGATAGTGGAGCAGTGGTGCAGATGCTTCTGGGAACTGTAGTTTGTTTTTGTAGTGGGATTTTTGTTTGTTCTTTTAACACTGAACTACTGATCCGTGCCATTTCCTGTGTTTCACGGGAGGATGATGTCTACCTGCAGCTGTGCTGCAGGGCCAGTCCACATGTGGACGCTACTCTCTAGACAATAGCAGGGAGAGAGGGGTGGATGGGAGGGGGAGATCTAGGTGAAACACCCAATCTGTGTCTCCCTGACGGGAGGGGAGGGGAGGGGAGGGGATGAAGAATGTTCAAGCCGTCCTGAACTGACACACAGGAACATCATACTTCATACCTGCTTGTGTTACAACTACTGAGTGCTTCGTCCATCCTGTACATACATTTTTAACTGAAGTTTATTTATTTAACTGCCATCGCCTAGTCCCGAGATTTGATCTTTCATCCAGTCAAATAAGTGCATCTTTTGAAGCCTAACATTGTTTACATATATCAAATAATACTAATGTGTATATAGATACATATATATATTTTTGATGAAAAAGAGTCCGCTTATTTTTCAGCATTAACGACTGAGGAGGCGTTGGTCTGTTCTTGAGGGATTATTTTGCGGTGTTTTGTTGGTTCCAGGTCACGTGACCATGGTACAAAACACTCCCTAACTGAAACACCCCCCCTCGTGTTCTCAGTTTAGTGCTGTTACGCACATGACGACTCGGAGATAAAGAGCGGGAATGTTGAACACCAGTGTCCAGCGTCACTACAGTGTCCAGCGTCACTACAGTGTCCAGCGTCACCACAGTGTCCAGCGTCACCACAGTGTCCAGCGTCACTACAGTGTCCAGCGTCACTAGTGTCCAGCGTCACCACAGTGTCCAGCGTCACCACAGTGTCCAGCGTCACCACAGTGTCCAGCGTCACTACAGTGTCCAGCGTCACTACAGTGTCCAGCGTCACCACAGTGTCCAGCGTCACTACAGTGTCCAGCGTCACCACAGTGTCCAGCGTCACCACAGTGACCAGCGTCACCACAGTGTCCAGCGTCACCACAGTGTCCAACGTCACTACAGTGTCCAGCGTCACTACAGTGTCAGTGCAGTACAGTTCATCTGGTTAAGGATTCAATATTTGTGGATCTCTGTTTTCAAAGCAGTTATAACAATGGTTGGTTGTTAGATTTGTTTACGTTTTGTGTGTGCTCATGCATGTTTTTTATTATGTACCGTACTGTCGATTCCAAAACTTAGTAATATTTCATTTCTGTGTAAACCACTTGTTATTTTGAACCCAGTCAGTTGTGGAACACAAAACACTACTGTACAAAGTCACAATGTACTGCACTTTTCAATAGAGTAACTGGATCTTAATCTTTATGGGGCAAAAACAGTGTTTTTCTTTGTAGCTTTTCAAAGATGGTGTGACATTTCCCAATGGCTCTTGAGGTTATGCATTTTGACAAGTATTATATATTTTAACCCTTTCATGAGAGATGAATAAAGATAATGTTTTTTAGATGGTGTCTGGTGTCTTTTGTGGCCACAAGCAATCTTAACTTCTGCATGTAATTCCATCTTTTAAGTTAGGTCAATGATCACAAAAATGTGTTTACAAATGTAACAAATATAACTTGGAATTGGCATCATTCAGGTACAGTCACCTTTCCTGTACAGTAGTCATTTTCTCAAGTGAATTGTACATGTCTCTGGTTCGTGAGCTAGATTTCCCCGGGGAGTGCGTTAGGCAAACCCAACGGTAAGAGGAAAGTCAGGCGCCCAGGGAAATGTATGCAAATCCCTGGGTTGGTGCCTTTCCGTAACCGCTGCGGTTGACCAAGGACAAACCCTTCCCTGCTATGTCCTTTGTGTTCGCCTATCTCCAACCCTGTTTCATTATCTCAACGATTCTCGGACAACATTCAGGACCTGCGGCCCGAACGAGGCTCGCTTCCTCCCTATCTGCCCACTGAGCGTGCTCAGTGTCTGCGCGCGCGAGTTCATTACTTTGTCTTTCAGGACGCATGTAATGCTTGTTTGCCCCTATCTGCATGTGTGTGACAGACCGATTAAACACCATCAAATAAATAATGTTTGCAGTGTTCAATTAGTATCTGTGAGTCACTGCCATGGACCGTTCTCTGTTAAAGTACACCCGGTTGCCTTGCTCTTTGTTTCCTGCAAAGTGATTGTATCCAGCTCTGCGCACGACACAAACACACACACACGTTTTATACAGCAATACAGCATTCAGTCAGCATGTCATTAACAAGTGTGCACTAAACCGGGTCATTTGGTCTGTCAGTCAAGCCTAGTGGATCATGTCAGACCCCTAAGAGGTGGGCAGTGAGTCTTTTCAATGTCATATTTGACCTATTGAACATTCGGTTGAGCGGCGCACAGCCCTCAAAGCTGGGATGTAGATGGAATATTGATTGACTGGTTCGGAGAGACCTTCTTCAGAGAGCCTAGAGCGTGAAAGACAGATGCTGGGGTTGTTGTTAAACAAGGAACAGAGAGGACACGGAACAGACACACACTCACGGGCACGCACACACAACCCGGCTCTGAGATGATGGGAAACTTATCTCTTAACACATCTCAGGTGTCTAATTGATTTGAATTGGATGAACGGTCTCTCTCTCTCTCTCTCCCCAATCACCCAAGCAAGAACGCACAGGCTCCTGGGATACCGTCACCACCAGTGAAATGCCCCATCGGAGGAGAACAAAGACACGATTCCATATTAGGATTCAAACAGGGATTTGGGTTTTATTACTCTAATTCTGAGACTGAAGCCACAATCACGGCTTGTGCTGCACAAACAATGCCAGGTCACAGTGTCTCTCATTCCTCTCCATTACAAAAGCTCCCAGGTCAATATTTACTCAACCTTGTTACACAATGTGCAAACGGAATACAAGCTGAAACCAAACGGTTTGTGAACCCAGGCATCAAGTTGCTTTGCCGTGTCCAGCTGTCAGTGCTGATAAAGGCTTCTTGTTTTCTTGAAATGTTCCAAACAACGAGGTGAGGTGTGGACGAGGTGAGGTGTGGACGAGGTGAGGTGTGGACGAGGTGAGGTGTGGACGAGGTGAACACCTTTCCTCTGGGAACTTGCCCAAGTCCACAATTAGTTTTATGTATTTTATTTATAAGGTATTGACATTTCAGGTGTTTAAATGAGGTAGAAAAAAATCTATTCAATCATTCAATCATTTAAAAGCATGAATTAAAACGAATATCTACTATAAATCTATACAAAGTATATATCATTGAATTAAATTGATATTGGATTAGAAGAGTTACATTTTCAAAAACTAGTATTTGTCAGTAGAGTATTTGGTTTGACAAAATAACTAAAGGACCTGTGCATAGCAACAAGAGGATCAGCTGATGTTGTCGTCAAGGTGACAGTACAGGTACATACACACCACCATGGCAACGATCTGGAAGGGAGAAAGACACAAACACACACTTTGAAACAGTCGCTTCCCAACACTCTCAATGGAACATTCCCAACAGCCAGGCATCCGGTCTGGGTTTTAACACACGACGATCGCCCCTGCAAAGTCCCAATCAGATCCTCACACAAACTAAATCTCTCCCGGCAATAAACTGGAACAAGGCCTGTTGTCACAGAAGGGTGAGTAAATGCAAATGTCTGTGTCCAGCTGTCTCCCGCGCTGTCGTGGCCACATGAGAGCTTAGTCAGGAGAGTGTCGAGCACAAGGTTATGACGTCATAACGTATGACGTCATAACATATGACGTCATCGTTTGTTGGTTTACCTCCAAGCTGCAGATCCCGGCTGCCACTCCGCCGACGATGTAGGCGTTCCTCTTCAGAGAGTCCAGCAGGTGGTGGAAGCAGCCCTGCACCAGAGAGACAACCATCACTCAGGTCCCCGTCTCAACATCACCAGTACTCAGGTCCCCGTCTCAACATCACCAGTACTCAGGTCCCCGTCTCAACATCAGCAGTACTCAGGTCCCCGTCTCAACATCACCATTACTCAGGTCCCCGTCTCAACATCACCATCACTCAGTTCCCCTTCACAGTATCACTCTAGGCCAGGGGTGGGGAACCCTGGTCCTCGAGAGCCGCTGTCAATGAATGGCTCGTTATCAAGCTCTGTGGAAGCCGGGTAACGACCATTCATTTGAATCAGGTGTGCTGGAGCAGGGAAACATCTAAAACATGCAGGACAGCGGCTCTCTAGGACCAGGGTTGTCCACCCCTGCTCTAGGCAGTTCTAGTGATCCCTGTACAGCAGTAGCACACAGTACTGTATACTACGATCAAAGTGGTGTATCTGGGGGTGTTGACGGGGGCCAGGGTGTGGCGCTTGTCTCTCTCCCACCCGAATGGCGCTGTCCTCCGCGTCCTGAAGGCTGCAAGGGATGATGTCGGACAGGAGGCAGCAGCTGGGCGGGTAGGTACCGCCGTTGAGCTCGGTGAACAGGGATCCGGTGAAGTCGGTGTAGTTGGTGAAGCCGCAACACCTCCACTGCAGAAGAAGAAGGCAGAGTGAGGGGGGGGCGGCGGCGTGCGGGGGGCGATGGGGCGGAACGCCAGGCCTGCGTGGCAACAGGGTCAGATACCGATCGAAAGCCCTCAATTAAAAAGTGACATAGCACTGACGTGGAACGGAATTTCTTTGGCATTCTGTTTAGGGAAATCAGGCGTCTCCTTTGTGCGCTTGCTATCGCCATCGTCCAATTGTCATGGCAGCGGCTTACTTATTATGGTCTGTTCTGTCAGAACAGTACATCAGGAAGACACACAGAGAGGAGGTAAGAGGGTTCTATTCAGTTGCATACACGGACACTGAAAGACGGTTGTTTGTTTGGGGCAGAGGGTTGGTAAACAGACCGACCTGGGTCATGGTGCTGTTCCACATCTTGGTGACCACTGGGTTAGTGCCATACTGCTTCTTCAATGCAGGGGTGGCCCATGCCTTTAGGGTTCCTTCAGCCTGGGGAATGTGCACACACACACACGAGGATATAAAAATCCCTTTAGTGCCACCGTCAAGGTCTACTGCACACTGCATGCACACACCTCCAATGTGGAGCGTGGACATTCTTGTAGGAATAGAGGGTAAATCTCAAATACTCACCTATGCATCAATGATGAAATACATTTGTACAGAAGCCAAATAAAGCACCTGGGAAATAAACAGCTATTGCCTGCACCCCGAGAAAGCGACTGGTCCATTTTTCCTCGTTTTTCTCTTTTGTGGTTGTAAGTGGGCACATTTACATATATATTGATGCTCCTGGTCGCTAGGTTAGTGCACTTTTCCCCATTGTGTTTCATGCCATATTTATTTCAGGCAGAGGGAGCACATGGATGAAGCACAAAGGGATACATTCAGGAAGGAGCTCCTTTTGTCGACGTGAGAAGTTCACACACACAGGTTGGCTTCTGTTCCCTCAGCTCTCTCTCTCTCTCTCTCTCTCTCACCTCCCTCCCTCTCTCTCTCACCTCCCTCCCTCCCTCCCTCCCTCCCTCCCTCCCTCCCTCCCTCCCTCCCTCCCTCCCTCCCTCCCTCCCTCCCTCCCTCCCTCCCTCCCTCCCTCCCTCCCTCCCTCCCTCCCTCCCTCCCTCCCTCCCTGTCTCCCTCCCTGTCTCCCTCCCTGTCTCCCTCCCTGTCTCCCTCCCTCCCTGTCTCCCTCCCACCCACCCTCCCTCCCTCCCTCTCTCTCTCACCTCCCTCCCTCCCTCCCTCCCTCCCTCCCTCCCTCCCTCCCTCCCTCCCTCCCTCCCTCCCTCCCTCCCTCCCTCCCTCCCTCCCTCCCTCCCTCCCTCCCTCCCTCCCTCCCTCCCTGTCTCCCTCCCTGTCTCCCTCCCTGTCTCCCTCCCACCCTCCCTCCCACCCTCCCTCCCTGTCTCCCTCCCTCCCTCCTGTCTCAGCTTTTTCCCATTTTGATTAATAAGCCCTTGGCATACAGTCACACAAAGACTCATTTAATGGGGAAGGATGGTGTGTGTGTGTGTATGTGCCCAAGTATTAGTCGCTTGTGTGTGAAGCTCTGTGGGTGTTTGTGCACATGCACACGTGTATGTGTGTGCACATGTGTGTGTTCAGGGGGCAGAGAGGGAGTTGCCCAAGGGGACACAGAGACATGCTACAATTAAAAGTGCCCCCCAAGAAGCAGGAAGAGGGTCGGGATCAGAGAGGTTATTACGAGCTGGCTAATTCATCACTGTCACTCTCCCTGCGCCTCACTGCGTTCTCACGTACACATGCTCACACACGCACACACACACTCACACACGCACACACACACTCACACACGCACACACACACTCACACACACACACACGCACACACTCACTCAATATGGACAGGACAAAGACCCTACTTACACACTGGCGTCTCTGGCAGAGGGCAATAACTCACCGATCGAGACAATGCTGGCGGAGAGAGGTGAACACGCGCACACACACACTCGCACACACTCCTGCAGATGCACACACAAACACACACACACACACACACACACACACACACACACACAGAGATGTGTGGAAGCTCTAAAGCATTTTAATAGAACACTGAGGGTACAGTCTATTGTCCTAGTGCTGACTGGAAGAATTCTGAGATATTGTTTGAGATTATTCAAAGGGCTGCTTTTATAAGTCATTTATGGGTGAGAGAGACCGACCTCCCTGTGGGCTTCTGACAGCAATGTGAAGGGCTTCCGTCTTGAAGGACGAACCATGCTCAGCGCCAATATTGGCGTCTATCAAACAATCGTCTATCTCCAAACCCATAAATTTGCTTCACAATATCATTTGCATCATGGTCATCCTCCGAGCACGATGGAAGAACCATGACCGTAAATGGCATGCATAATGCCAGGGAAAATAGGTTATTAAATCTTGGTTATTTCGAGATCCTCTCAGGTTATTGGCTTTTGGGATTCGATGGGATGGGAAGGCCCATGCCGAAAGGCAGATTTATGAGACAGATAAACTAGTGCGAAATAGATCAACACTATATTTATCACCCATTTCATTGTTCACATGCGTTGTCACTGAGTTATTGACATAGGTGGCTATATATATGCATATTAGATGTATATGACCCATATTCATCCCTTTCATTATTGCATTACAAATGCATTCGCAGCATTTGTTATCAAAAGTTTGGTAGGGGCAGATGCCTAACGATAGCCACATACATAATACCAGTGACAGAGTTCTTTGTCTTGGTAATGACTGGATGGAAATAATGTTAACAAACAGCACATTAAATTGACTCTAAGCTTATCTAATTTCCTTTAAATAACAAAGGGAATGTATAAATCATGGCTAGGATGCCCCACTGACCCTTAAATAATGGCCTGTGCCACAGGCGCGCACACACACACACACACACACACACACACGCACACACACACGCACACACACACCTGTATTCCAGCAGATACAGGTTAGATTGCTAGGTTTGGCTAGTTAAGTTGTGTAAATAGCAGGCAGTGAGAGACAGACATATTTCTTTGAACAAAACCACATTGCGAAGCCTCCACTCAACCACTATTGACAGTCTCTGTAATCTCTGCACACACACACACACACGCACACACATGTACACATTAAAGTGCACACTCCCCCGCTTCATTCCATGTTGGTCTAACACAGGGGAGTTGTACAAGTAAGCAGAAGCAGCTTTTTGCTCATTTGGGTATTCAAGCACAAACAGATGAGATTCCAAGACAGGCAGACAGACAGACAGACAGACAGACAGACAGACAGATAGACAGGCAGGCAGGCAGGCAGGCAGGCAGGCAGGCAGGCAGGCAGGCAGGCAGGCAGGCAGGCAGGCAGGCAGGCAGGCAGGCAGGCAGGCAAGCAGGCAGACAGGCAGGCAGGCAGGCAGGCAGACAGGCAGACAGACAGACAGACAGACAGGCAGACAGGCAGACAGACAGACAGACAGACAGACAGGCAGACAGGCAGACAGACAGACAGACAGGCAGACAGACAGGCAGACAGGCAGACAGGCAGGCAGACAGACAGACAGACAGACAGACAGACAGACAGACAGACAGACAGACAGACAGACAGGCAGACAGACAGGCAGACAGGCAGACAGGCAGACAGGCAGGCAGGCAGGCAGGCAGGCAGACAGGCAGAGTTTCTCCAGGCAGCCCCCAGATGGATCTGCATTACAGCCGTCCTGCTCCCAGGGACCACGATGCTTCTCTGATTAGAAATGTTTTTTATTTTCTTTATTTGAAAGCAGCCTTCTCTAACCTCCTTTTACATAGCACGTTTGAAATTGTTGTAATTATTATACCATTGCACTAAACTGGAATGTTGAGGAGGGGGCTATATATGTAAATAGGCTGTTTTGCATATAAAATGCTTTAACTTCAATATTCCAGAGTAATAAATTGCTCAAAGTGAGATCCGTGGCACACAGCCTCAAGCAATCCTGGAGTCATTAAGTGGCCGAATGTACTGGAGCAGACATAAAGCCCTGTAATTCAATGATGGCCAGGCTATGATGGAAAATTTACATGGAGATAAAAATCAAGGGAGAGAGTGGAAGAGAGAGAGAGAGACAGAGAGAGAGAGAGAGAGAGAGAGAGAGAGAGAGAGAGAGAGAGAGAGAGAGAGGGAGGGAAAGAGAGAGATGGAGAGAGATAAAGAAATGTTTGTGGTGTGTTTATGTGTGCATGAGTGTGTGTGTAAAGAGAGGGAGGGAGAGAGAGAGACAGAGAGAGAGACAGAGAGAGACAGAGAGAGAGATACAGAGAGAGAGAGAGAGAGAAAGAGAGAGAGGGGGGGGGAGGAGGGGGGGGAGAGAGAGAGAGACTGCGAAGGGGGAAAGACCCAAGGCCGTGATCAGATACTTACAAATGATGAGTAGGCCAGGGCCACCACTCCACAAGCCAACTCGGCAATGAAAATAACCAGGATGATGGAGAAGAACTGGAGAGGACAAGACAAAACAACAGGAGCTAAACAACTGCAGCTTTGGGAGTTCAGTAATCAGCTTCGCTGCCGTCATGTTATTGTACAGGCCATCCATTAAACAACACTAACTGTTGATTGGACAAAGGAGACTGCAGGAAGTCGTTTTATTGGAAGACCAGGAACCGCTAGCAAGCGATAAGCATACAGCTAGGCGCTTTCATCCATAAAACCGTAATGTGTATCTCAGCGCAGTGCCATCAGTCAGAGAAATGAGAGATGGAGACTTGAGGGGTGCTTATGTGGAGAAAATGTGCTGGCTAGGCTAGTCATTAGAGCCCATGCTATAGCCCTCAGAGGTAGTTAGCCACATCGCTAAAGAGCAGAATATCACACACCCTGCTCCTCAGCGCTGCGTGGAGAGGTTACATTGAGCTGATAATGACTGTTTCGGCTAGATGACTTAGTTAAAAATGTTCAATTGGGAATTGTAAGGAGGTTGAAGGGGGATTGTTAGCGAGAATGTTATGGAAGATGATACCGGGGGTACACTGGAATACCACAGCAGTAAACTGGGGTGGGAAGTTCATCGTAGTGGTGGTTAGATGTGTGAAGGTAGATGTGGAGGGCGAGCGTTACGGATCTAAAGTCACGATAAGTTGGAACGTGACCTGGGGAAGGCGGACTCTGCCTTGTCACACCTCTCTCTGCTAACGTCACAGCGGGTAAAAGCTCAGACGAAATGCAGCTAAGCACTGCGTGCCGTCGCTAGTTTCGAGATACAGTGGGGAGGTGTGTTGGCGGTACTGGAGGGGGAGAGAGGGGCCCTGAAGACTTACCAGCAGCAGCAGACACTTGCTCTCCTTGTGGGCTCCACAGCAGCCCAGGAACCCCATGAGGACCAGGATTCCTCCGATGGCGATGCAGAAGAAGCCTACGTTCATCAACTGGCTGGCCTCCCCAGAGAGGTCTCCAAGGATCTGGAGGAAGTTACCCCCGTCTACGCTCATCCAGATCCCTACTGCCAGTAGAGTTAAGCCCCCCAGCTGGAGGAACACACACACACACACAAACACACATACAGAGACACACACACGAGCACACACACACAAGCACACACACACGTATGCAAAACAGGCCCACAGAGACACACACACAAACACGTAAAAGGGCCCATCATCAATGGAATAATGCATGGAACAAAAGCTTAACAAAGACAGCATAAAGCCCCCGGTTTTTATAACCAAGAACTATCTATGTTTCACAGATCTAGCGCTATGAAAGGCTTTGACGGTACTAAGACGTATGTGAGCTGGAAATGATTATTACATCACCAGCCTGTGGTTCCATTACCCAGGAACAACGCCACAGCACCACACCCTCTGAACCGTCAAGTGAGGCTATAGCCGATCTTCTGTCCTATCTCCCTCAGGCAGCCATCATACACCGGCCAGTATCGACTTTGTCTTCTTTATTTTCGTTGTCAAGGAAACACTCCTGCCGCATTCTGACCCCTATTCTCTCAACTCTTATGACACGATGGCATAATGGGAGGAAATCCATTTAGCGATCATCTTGCACCAGTGGATAAAGAGAGACCTGGGGGATTGACTTCTTCTGTGTTATAACTAGGACATGGGATTACGGCTGGGCCGAGGTAGCTTCGGAATTACCCCGGGGCAGAGGTCTGATGGACACCGCCTACAGTCTTCTGGCAGAAATAGTGCCAAAAATATATATATATCCCCGTATTGCTGTAGGCTAATTCATTCATCCCACAAGCCGGCGGCGCTAGTTAAGTTATACGCAGTATCCGTGGAAGACGTCGAAGAACACCAACCTAGCCTAGCCAAAGCTAACTTTCAGAATCACCTGCCTGAATTGGAGAGACGGAGAAAACCGACGCGTCAATCGAAGGCATTCATTAAGATGTAACTGCCACAACAACAATAATAGTAGGCCTAATGGGGGGAAAAAACTATTTGCCACCAGAAGATTGTTTAGAGGTGATTCATTATGTACAGGAGAACAGGGAAAATTACTTTTTACTTCACAAAACGATCCCAACACGAAGTAGCAAGGTGAACACGTTACCCCAGTGCGAGTGAAACGCCATTAAAATGTTGCTTTTCACGACTGTAAATTGGATGTTAATGGGGATGTTATTTCAAGACATCGTAGCTGTGCAGAGTTGTAGTTTTAGAGTCCTGCCCCCCCTGCCCCCCCCCCCCCCCCCCCCACGCAATCAGTCCTTCCAGATTAAGGAGGTTAGCGGATACATCATGCCAGGCCGACCTTGCCTCCAGTCTCTTGAGTGTCCCTGAGACCAGATCCAGAACGTCACGTCAAATCACATCGTCCGATTCGTCCCAGGTATTTTCCAACCTCACTCTTTCTCTCTAACCTTCCTCCCTCCCTCACTCTCCCTCCCTCCCCTAGCAGTGTCTCCCCCTCCAGCCCTCTCTCAACCATCCTCTCTGTTCTTACTCTCTCTCCTTACTCTCTCTCTCTTCTTACTCTCTCTCTCTCTCTCTCCTTACTCCAGGCTATCTTCTTCTCTCCTCCTTGTCTTCCTGCGCTCCCTCTCCACCTGTTCCCGGTGATCAGGACCCTACAAGGTAAATGTGATACGACAAGCATATTCCCCCCTTCTAACTCCTTGTCTGCCGGCATCTCGCCACAGCTGGATGTAATCACAGGTGGCATTCTCTTTTCTTAAGCAGGATAATCCGTCTGATGAAACCCACTTGCGGGGGAATTTGGTGTAGGAGGGATGCACCTGGCTGGGATTAGACGTAAATGAGTTAAGGTTTGGTCTAAACTGGGGAGATGAATGGGACTGCTGTAGGGGAGCGATATATCAAACCTATTAATGTTTTGATGAAGGAAACAAGAGGACATAAGAACAGGGCCATTTGGCCTCTGGGGAGAGGGAGGAATGAATGGAGAGAGAAGAGAAAGATAAATATAAACATATCCAGAGCATGGGTTAAAGAGAATATACACACACCCCTCCAAAGGAAGGACTCTTTCTTTGAGTAAGGGAAAATAAGAAAGGCGTCAGCTGGGAATGTTCGTCTCTCTCATCTCATCATCCATGTGTCTCCAAGATAAACACGTAGTTCTACCGAGAGATCTAACACAGACACACAACTGAATCCCAAAGCCTGGCTTGGTAGAGGAAGAGGGAAATGCATGTGCCTACATCTGCAGATAAGATGTGGCGTATATTAAAGTACGTGGATGCAGTCAGGTGTCACTGGGTGGGTTGTTGTTGACTGCACAGCGACACATGGGGTTCATTTCTCACCATAAACTGAAAGGAATCATTCGGTCGCTCTGTGCCCAGGTGGCATCAGCTGTCAAATACAGCTTACCCACGCCAAAGTTTCTCTTCATTTCACAAATGCCATTAGTCGTGAACGTTAACCGGAAAACAGAGGTAGGGAAATTAGTGGTTTTGAAGTTAATGAGATGAAAATTGCTGCATGTGAGAAAGTAGGTGCGGGGCGCGGGGGGGGGGTTCTCATTTATGCTTCTGCTCAGTGATTTGAGATCTATTTGCATTACATCTTCGCTATCTGTTTGCATTCGTGGGGGCAGGAGGGAGAGATGAGAAGGATTTCCTATGCATTCAAATCTGTTGTTTGTTTCCTTCACACTTGACTTTCCCCGTAAAGATTTCACGCAATAAATGAACAAATGCAATTACTCTTTTCATGGTGGTACCCCCACCCCTCACACACACACACACACACACACACACACACACACACACACACACACACACACACACACACGTACACTAAAACAGAAAGCATACTTACCAAGATAAGCAAGTTGAACAAGAGCATCAGCCATTTGACGAATGTAAAGCAACCCATTTTAACCTGCAATGAAGCGAAGATGAATTAAGTCAATTTGCTAAATCACACTTGATTAACATAAACTGAAACTAAAATCAACTATATCAAACAGACACAACATGTTTTATGTGAAGTTTAACATTTACCATTTACCATTTATCATCGTGTAACATGTTTAAACTGCCGTACAAACGTGTGAATCCATACAGTACCTGTGTTTTGGATACTGTTGCAGGAGAAACAGCAAACAGCGGGAGATGTCGCAGGTCTGAGCCCACTGACAGCTTGGGGATCCAGCAGGTAAACGAGTGGACCAGGACAATCAAGCTGGAACGGCACTCACCTGCACCCAGGTGTGTTCAGACGGTGTGTGTGTGTGTGTGTGTGTGTCAGAGCGAGGTGAGGAGAGAAGTGATGGTGTTCAGGTCGACCAGGACAGAGAGTGTGGAGACCTCCCCTGCAGGGTGGGGCAGGGTGGAGCCAGGACAGGTGACATAAGAGTGACAGGTACTCAGCCTGAGGCAAGGGTCTGTAGTCTCAGGTAGCACTCTCGCCATGACCCCTGCAGGTAAAAACACAGCAACACCCGTGTTCATTACTTCTCTATGGTTTCACCTGCGCAGGTTTTAAGAATCAAGGCAAGCCAAACATGTGTTTTTTTGTGTTCGGTGAAAAAAAAAACGACACAAAACCTGTTTCGTTTTGAGCGCAGAGAATTGTAACTGACGTGGACAGATGATCTGGGCAGTTGAGTCCATATTGTGACCATTTTTAGTTGTTTCAGTTTTCCTGCAGCTCTTCATGTATAAACTCTTTGTTCTCAGTTTAGGCTACACTACTCTACGCTACCGCAAGAGGGAAGTGGTGTTCTGTTGTGGTCGGACTTTCGCCTTCATAGTGTTGTTTTGGCATGAAGCAGAAAGCGAGCGCAACGGTCCTTCACTAAAGGAATGCGCACTTCTTTGTCCGGTCCTCCTCGATGCGCCAGCGAGGCCTATTCACTAACCGTTATCGGAATGTGTATTCAGGTAAGCTACAAAGACATAGTAGCCTATGTGCAAAATGTAGATTCGGAGCAAGCCGTGCTTCTCTTTAAAGACCAGGCTAAGCGTTTGAGAACGTCCATAATGATCAGGTTATTCCTTCAACGTATCACTGGCCAATCCTTCTTTCCCTATCGTATAACAAGGATTCTGCCCAATACCACCTTGCAAGTTGAACGCAGCTCAGAAATACCACTTTAATGACCTTGTTGTGAGTTATGACAATCTCACCAAAACTATCATTAACACACCCGTTCTTAATCTTGCCGAGAAGAGCAGTTGTCAAGCTTAGTTAGCCGTTGTAACAGTTAATAATCTTTCAGCGCACTCCCTCCGTCCAGTCCACGAAAAGGAATGATTAGGAGCGATGGACTGGAGAGATATACCGGGGCTCGGTTAGAGAACGTAAAACACGGGTCCCTTAATGAGGTCGGTTAGATTGAGTATTCTCCCCCACCCCCTCCAGGGCAGGTGGCATGCTAATATCTCAAAACCTCGTGCGAAGCCCGCCGTTAGTGTATCACCGGAGGGCCTGTTCATTAGGACCGGAGACGTTCACCAAAATATGTAATGGGCTAGTTGAGCTTTCATGACCCAAGAATGATAAAACTCTCCTCTTCGATCACACTAACGGTCAAAATAAGTCAGGAGATGTTGATGGAATGATTGCATATCATACCTTGACCTTTTATATCCGCCAGCTAGTATCATCGTTATTACAATATACCGATTATATAGGGCCTACCAAAAGAATATTAGCAACATTAATGGTTTCCAATTCAATTTCAACATCCAATAATCCCATTGTTCAGGCTATACTAATCACTGGCCCCATCTAGACGAGCCTTTTTAATTATTTCCGAAGTGCAGATGCATAGTATTGAGAGATCACAAATCAAAGAGCACAGCAGCCGTATCGTTGCGCACAAGCCATTAGGTCTACTCTTCAAATTGGTCATTCTTTGTGGAGAAGGCTTTAAGTGGTGTATTGGTGGCACTGACTGAACACCAGCGCTGAGCACCAGAACTCCTCAGTGACCTCAATTGTCTCATGCCTCTTAATTTATCACACACATAAGCAAATGCATATTAATTCACACCAATCCATTAGACCGTAGGCGGCTCAGTCTATAAATCAAACCATAAGGCTCGCTAATTGACTCTTACACAAAGGAAAAAGCTGTTTGTGAAGCAGGGAGGAGTGGAGACACGAGGAGCGGGAAAAGGTAGGGAACAAGTGGAGGAGAGAAGTGGCAGGGAAAAGGTATGAACAGGAAAAAGGAGAATGAGTAATCATTCAGTGGAAGGTGCACTCGGGTATAGAGGGAGCCAAGAGCGGTCTGATAAGAGAGGAGAGAAGAAAGAAGGAGAGGGAGGAAAGGAGGGGAGGACAGGGGAGGGGAGGAGAGGGGAGAAGAGAAGGGAGAAGGGAGAGGGGAGGGGAGAGGGGAGAGAAGGCGTAGGAGAGGACAAGAGCAGAGCGGAGGAGAGGGGAGCGGAGGAGAGGGGAGGGGAGCGCAGGAGAGGAGAGGGAGAGGGGAGCGGAGGAGAGGAGAGAGAGGGGAGCAGAGGAGAGGGAGAGGGGAGCGCAGGAGAGGAGAGGGGAGGGGAGCGCAGGAGAGGAGAGGGAGAGGGGAGCAGAGGAGAGGGAGAGGGGAGCGGAGGAGAGGAGAGGGAGAGGGGAGCGGAGGAGAGGAGAGAGAGAGGGGAGCAGAGGAGAGGGAGAGGGGAGCGCAGGAGAGGAGAGAGAGAGGGGAGCAGAGGAGAGGGAGAGGGGAGCGGAGGAGAGGAGAGAGAGACGGGAGCAGAGGAGAGGAGAGAGAGAGGGGAGCGGAGAGCGCAGCCCTGTTCAGCCGGTGGCTTGTATGGCTTCTTTGTTCCATGACTGATAACATGCTTTTATCACATGCATCAGTAGAGAGACCCATGGTCAGTTATCTTATACAACCCCAGGCCTCTATGTAATATATACATGTACCATGCACAGGGACAATCCTCCCAGTACAGGCTAATTAGCTAAAAGGGCTTCTTTCGTATGCATTTCCCTCTCGTTCTCCCTGTTCTCTTCATTCCCCTCCTCTATCCATCCATCTTGCTTTTCCCCCCTTTTCTCCATTAGTCTCCGAGGCAATAATTCCAACGCTGCCAATAATTAGTGTAACTCAAGTCTAATAAGTTTCTTGCAAATGCCTGTTAACCCTAAACAGATTAGAGTTGGGTGGCTTAGTGCCCACAGTCGGTGGCCTTCCCGTAGTGATTTAACACATCTATTAAACCCCAACATCACTAAGCATCCTAATGACCCTCTCTTGGAAACAATTAAAAGCTGGTTAGTTAATGCAGTTGTCCTGCTTGTCATGGAAACCTGTTATCTGTGCTTTTACAGTCCTAAGTTATTTCCCCCCCCTCTCTCTCTGTCCTCCTCTCCTCCTCCTGTCTTTCGCTCCTCTCTCCTGCGATGCTCTCAGGGCCTCCACCCTCTCAGGGCCTCCACCCTCTCAGGGCCTCCACCCTCTCAGGGCCTCCACCCTCTCAGGGCCTCCACCCTCTCTGGGCCTCCACCCTCTCAGGGCCTCCACCCTCTCAGGGCCTCCACCCTCTTTGGGCCTCCACCCTCTCAGGGCCTCCACCCTCTCAGGGCCTCCACCCTCTCAGGGCCTCCACCCTCTTTGGGCCTCCACCCTCTCAGGGCCTCCACCCTCTCAGGGCCTCCACCCTCTTTGGGCCTCCACCCTCTCAGGGCCTCCACCCTCTCAGGGCCTCCACCCTCTCAGGGCCTCCACCCTCTTTGGGCCTCCACCCTCTCAGGGCCTCCACCTTCTCAGGGCCTCCACCCTCTACCCCTTATGAGGCTCCTCTGACAGGGGGGAGATGGAGATGAGGTGCTGTCATGCAGGAAATGGCCTGTACCCTGGATCCCTGCTCTGAGATGAGAACCACACCTGACTGTACTGACGTATCCACCTCCTCCCTCTCACTCTCCCCTGTCTCTCTCTGTCTGTCTCTCTGTCTGTCTCTCTCTGTCTGTCTCTCTCTGTCTGTCTCTCTCTGTCTATCTCTCTGTCTGTCTCTCTCTCTGCCTCTCTGTCTGTCTCTCTCTCTCTTTCCCTCTCTCCCTTTCTCTGTCTCTCTCACCCCCTGCTTCTCTGCTCAACTCTCTCTTCCCCTTTTCCACCCCTCCCTCCCTCTCCTCTTACCTGAGGAAATGTTAAGTATGGTCCTGAAGGCACTGGAGCGAGGCTTTGTCCCTCGACCATATCTCACCGTGATGGGCACTGCCTATCTGCTTGC
>NC_140386.1:9580000-9617500 GCF_054491055.1 Hypomesus nipponensis | reverse complement strand
CCCATTGAGATTTTTACAAAAAATGTCAAGGGAGACCTGGCCAAGACAGGCAGCAACATAAAAACAGCTAGTTACAGACAGAAGAACACAGAAATGAAACAAGTTCAAAAAACAAAAAAAACTATTTAAAAACAACTAAAAGTTTGAGTCAGTTACATAACCTGGTTAATTAAAAAACATTGACATCTTCTCTTTCTCTCTCTTCCTCCCTCTCTCTTCTCCCCTCTCTCCCTCTCTCATTTGATTGGAGCAAAGATAGCTCTCATTTGATTGGAGCAAAGCTAGATGAGCGAGCGCTGGCCTGTTCTCAAGGGGTCTTGTCTGTGACACACACACACACACACACTGCCCAACCCTTTCGTCCTCCCTGCGTTGGCACACGGACGCCTCCCTACACTGGAGCAGAGGAGGGTACCCTTACCGGGACTAGATTATACAACTGGACAGCACTAGCATCCATGCTGTGGCCTAGGTTATAGTACAGAAGAGAGCTTGGATCAAATCATGTGTGTGTGTGTGTGTGTGTGAGAGTCCCTCATCTCCCTCCCAGGGCAGTGAAGGTGTTAGCCCAGTCTTAATCACCTGGTCGGATCATTAGCTACATCATTGGCATGATCCTGACCTCACATTGATCCCCCACAGGAAGCCCTGGATCCAGGCAGCTCTGGGGATGATGAGGACTGGATTCAGGATTAACCCTGGTTCCCCCGGCAACGACTGGGTCCCACACTAGGACCCAGATACACCTTGACGTTGTGAGTGTTGTAAATGGCTTCACTGTGTGTGTGTGTGTGTGTGTGTCAGGATTTGTCAGGTGTCTGTGTGCTCCCAGGTATGCGTGATGCGGACTGGTGAGCAGTGCATTGTGGGTGTGGCGTTGACGCGAGGCAGATCCACACAGTGATGTGAGAGTTAGGTGGCTGTACCCCTCGCTCAACCCTAACATCCAATCCCCCTCCCTCTCTCACAGACACACACGCAAATACACACACATACACACAGACTCACACACACATACAGACAAATACACACACATACACACAGACTCACACACCCACACAGACAAATACAAAATCACTTGCACATGCACACACTAATATACCAGAATACTTAATATGACACGTCAACGTAATTCCGAACCACAAATCACAGCCCATTACAAGCACTGTACACATTTGTCCTTGTCTGAAAAAAAAGGACATAAAAGACATTTTACATGGATTATTTTATTTATGGCAATCAAATCACCATTTTGATTGCAAGACCTTTTATTTCTGATGTCTAATTCATGTATTTTACTGGACTGGTCTATACTGTAGCCTTTGCAATTCTATAACATGTTAGCCTTTACATTCTTTTTAAATAATTTCAAGACTCCGGCCTGTCTGGAGAAAAGGTCAATTGTGAATCACTACCTCATTATCATTAGTGAATTTTTCCTTCCTACCACTGTGTGTGATATGCTCCTTCGATTGGAGCATTTGATTAAAACAAATAATCGTCAAGTTCAATAAAACATGATCGAATTACATAAATGGTAGAGCCGTCTGTAAGTAGGGATTGGGATATTACATAATTTTAGCAGCCTAAAGCACTGAGCTGGGGTTAATGTATTTTATAGTTCTTATAAATGCAACCTAATAGAAATTAGTGAGAATGTTTGTGATGATGTTTGTTTGACCTTTCCAAGCCACAGTAAGGATCCATACAATCTCATAACATCCATATACATAACTGCCTACTTACAGTCGATTCCTTTAATGGTGGATCGACAATAAAACGACCCACTGTACCTCTGCACGCACCCATAAACCAACAACAGCAGCCATATCCCATAATCCCCCTCTCTGCCTTCATCTTGTGACACACAATGGCCGCCCGGTGTCAATGGCACGACCTACATGTCTGTGCCTAGCGCTGGAGTGGCACCCTGCCAGCCTCGTGGCCTCGCCAGCCTCTTTGACGTGAGCGTGTAGCCCTCCCTCCCTCCCTCCCTCCCTCCCTCCCTCCCTCCCTCCCTCCCTCCCTCCCTCCCTCCCTCCCTCCCTCCCTCCCTCCCTCCCTCCCTCCCTCCCTCCCTCCCTCCCTCCCTCCCTCCCTCCCTCCCTCCCTCCCTCCCTCCCTCCCTCCCTCCCTGCCTCCCTCCCTCCCTCCCTCCCTCCCTCCCTCCCTCCCTGCCTGCCTGCCTGCCTGCCTGCCTGCCTGCCTGCCTCCCTCCCTCCCTGCCTCCCTCCCTGCGTCCCTGCTTCCCTCCCTGCCTCCCTCCCTGCTTCCCTCCCTCCAGACCCCCTGCTGTGTGGACCCAGGAGGTGGCGTGCAGGCACTGCCTAGCCTGCCCGGGCCCTGGCATTGTGTGTCACTGGTGGGTTACGCTGGCGGGCAAACCGGGACATGAGGCTGTCGCCGCAGAGCGCAGGATGACAGGGCCGTGTGTGTTCCGAGAGGGACTTGAAAGTGCAGACTTCTCTCCTGTCCCCACGGTAACCCGCCGCTCTCTGAAAAACAGCCGTTTGCTCATTGATGTGGGAGGCTTTGTTTTGTTCTTTTTTGTGAGAAGTCTGTGCGTGTGAGCGAGGCTGGCATCGCACCATGCTCACCCGGGGGAGCGGCACCTCTGGGAACCCGTTCCCAACCTTGAAAAGTACACTTCATTACAAACGTTGTTCAAAAATGTCTGTCTGCCGTTTCAGAAGCCAAAGAATGTTCTTGAATCTCGAACACCAAGTTTACCCAATCCCCTCACCCCCACCCACCCACCCCAAACACACACACACACACACACACACACACAAGAGGGCAATAAAATCTCTGTGGACATCCCCTCATCCGTATTTCCACCCGAACTTCCTATTAACTGCGAGCTGAACTCTGCTTTGATTCCCTTTCCATGGTTAATGCCGTCTGCTGAGTGATCTTTATGTGGGCCTGCGGGGGCGGGGCTGAGGGGCCGCATGTGGCTCAGAGCCGGTAACGGCTGCCCGCCGCCCTGGGCATTCTCTCCGTCTGAGTCAGTGTCGTTAAGATGGCCGGTCGGAACCACACCCTCGCGATGGTTCAACCCCGGTCCTGACCTCGGGCTGCCTCGCGCCAGATCCACACTCGGAGGGGCGTTCAGTCTCTGGGCTACAGGCCGCTTGCTGTCTGGACTGGGCCGCAGTGTTTTTAAACAATCCTTTTTGAACATAGCAGATATTTGCCCCGAGGAAGCTTAAACTTCTGCCCCTCCCTGCCAACCCCCTGTTTCTCTCTCACACAAGACAGAAACAAGACACACACTATTCATCACTCTCTCATGCTGTCCTACCTCCCTCGCCTCTCCCCCCCCCCTCTCTCTCTCTCTCTCTCTCTCTCTCTCTCTCTCTCTCTCTCTCTCTCTCTCTCTCTCCGTCCCTCTCTCTCTCTCTCACACACACACACACACTCCCTGTGTTTCTTGTCGCTGTCAGACATCCTGTGCATGCTGCTACCCTCCCAGCCGTGCCCCCTCCCAGCCGTGCCCCCTCCCAGCCGTGGCCCTCCCCCCCCCCGCTGTGCCCCCCCCCCCTCCCAGCCGTGCCCCCCCCCTCCTCCCCCCGCTGTGCTGTCAGGCTCCGGACGCCCTGGAGGCCTCCCCACGTCTGGACCAGATGCTCCGTCTGAAGTTCTGCTGCGGAGCCGTCAGAGCCAGGGAGCGCCCATCAGGCTGCTGCTGTTCTCAGAGGAGGGGGAAGTTGACAGGAAGCGACAGGAAGTTGACAGGAAGTTGACAGGAAGCGACTCTCTCTGGGAGACGGCGACGGTCTCAAACCAAAGTCACGCACGAACGCCGTGTTTCCTGACATTCAGACCTTCGATGTTCAGGTTCTTAAAAAGACGTTGTGCTGGGTTGGGGTTTGTTGTGCTGGGTTGGGGTATGTTGTGCTGCGTTGGGGTATGTTGTGCTGCGTTGGGGTATGTTGTGCTGGGTTGGGGTTTGTTGTGCTGCGTTAGGGTATGTTGTGCTGCGTTAGGGTATGTTGTGCTGCGTTAGGGTATGTTGTGCTGGGTTGGGGTATGTTGTGCTGGGTTGGGGTATGTTGTGCTGGGTTGGGGTATGTTGTGCTGGGTTGGGGTTTGTTGTGCTGCGTTAGGGTATGTTGTGCTGCGTTAGGGTATGTTGTGCTGGGTTGGGGTATGTTGTGCTGGGTTGGGGTATGTTGTGCTGGGTTGGGGTATGTTGTGCTGGGTTAGGGTATGTTGTGCTGGGTTGGGGTATGTTGTGCTGGGTTGGGGTATGTTGTGCTGGGTTGGGGTATGTTGTGCTGGGTTGGGGTATGTTGTGCTGCGTTGGGGTATGTTGTGCTGCGTTGGGGTATGTTGTGCTGGGTTGGGGTATGTTGTGCTGGGTTGGGGTATGTTGTGCTGGGTTGGGGTATGTTGTGCTGGGTTGGGGTATGTTGTGCTGCGTTAGGGTATGTTGTGCTGGGTTGGGGTATGTTGCCAGATCCCCTGTTGGACCGGTGGATGCCCTTTGATCCTCTTGCAGGGAGGAATGAAGCCAATCCGAAAGTGAACTGTTTTCTCACTAACCCTTTTTCGTGACCCCTGTACCCGCCCTGCCCTCTTGCACACACACACACACACACAAGCGCACGCCTCAGAAGCCAGGGGATTAATAATCCATTAGAGCTGTTTATGTAACCTAGCTGCCGTGCTAATGCTAATGGCTTCTTCCTGACATGAGGGTTGGGGGGGGGGGGGTCCATTAGCTGCTAAGGGGCTCTCCCAAGGGTGTCTCTGTGTCTGCATGACTGATGGACACGGCTCGTACACACTGGCCCCTCAACGCAACGCTGCCCCGATCACGTAACACACACACCCCCTGGCCTGGGAAATAGACACACACACCTCCGTGGCCTGGGAAACACACACACACACACCTCCGTGGCCTGGGAAACACACACACACACACACACACACCTCCGTGGCCTGGGAAACACACACACACACCTCCGTGGCCTGGGAAACACACACACACACACACACCTCCGTGGCCTGGCAGTATCTGTCCGCTCACCTCAGCATGATGGCTTGTCTAGACTCACAAACAGGAGCGCTGTATCGAATTGCGCCCGGCCGAGCTGGTACAAGCAATTATCCGGCTCTGATGCGGCCCCCCTCCCAAACACCCACACACCTTCCCACTCCTGCTCCCAGAGTTGGCAGCTCAGAGGATAAACAGATCGATGGCACCCGGCGGGAGAGCCACGGAGACAGGCCAGAGGGGGGGGTTCGCCGAGTGTCAGGTCATCGGCGAGGGCTGGGACGGAGGAGGAGGCGGGGCCACAGGGGAGGAGGCGGAGCCACAACCCCTCCCTCTCGTCTGCGGCGACGGAAAGGATTATCCATTACGGACTCTGTCAGATCCTAATTGCGCGGGGGATATTGGAACCGTGAAAAGGCCAAGTGATAGTGACCCCATGCAAGGCTTCAGATAAGGTTCTCGGGTGTTATTATGTGGGGTGGGGGGGAGGGGGGGGCTGTTGGATATTGGGTGGGGGTCACCGTGGGAACTGTCAGACTTTAACTCAATGGAGATACAAGAGCAGAGAGCCACCTGCTAAATCACTGTAGCGCCTTCTCCTGCCCCTCACCCCCCTCCTCCAACCCTGCCACATACCTGGCCCTACACATGCTGCCCCCCTTCCCCCCCCCCCTCCCTCCCGCCGCTCCTGTTCTCTGCTTGGTGGGGGGGCGGGGCGGGACGGGGCTGGGGGAGCGAAGGTTAACATGCATCTGCATATTAAACAGGTGCGTCTTTTATCATCTGGAGCCAGCAGCTGGCTAATCACACTCCTCCCTTTGTTCCGTCCTCGTCTGCGTTCCCTCTCTTCGCTCTCGCTGTCGCTCACGGCTCGCACGCCCGGGCAGGTTGACATTTAGAGACGGCGGCGACTCGCTATTTGTCCCTAATCCTCCTGGAAAAACACGCAGCGTTCGACCAATTGGAATCGCTATACCGTCCCTTAAGTTGTTCATAATTAACCCCACCTCCCTCCCCCACACACACACACACACACACACAAAAATAACAATACACATACTAGTGTTTGTTGGGAAAGCAGTCCTGAGGGTGTGTCTTAAACGTGTTGGGTAGGTGACGTGTCAGCACGGTAGAAGTTTGTGTGGGAAGGCTATGGAAGCAAATCTGTGACATAATGTTTTACGTTTTAAAAGGCATTGAGTACTTAATATTGAAATGTAAACATCGCAAAATGTGTTGGTTTTGAATTAACTTCTTTAAAATAGAAATATGAAACAAATTAGAGGGGGAAAAAAAGTGAGGTAGAAAAAATCACTTCTCCGAGAAGGGTGCGATTTCAGAGCTTTCTCCTCAGGCCCCTCTCATCCAGGTGTAGCTGCAGCCAGTCATACATGCAGGACAGAGAGCCGGTCAGAGGGCAAGCAATACCTTGGTATCCAAATTTCAGCTGCCTGAACTTAGTTCTTTTTGAATTTTTGAAGCTTGGAAGAAAAAAAAACGGAAAAAAAAAATTCATAGTGTTTAAAAGTCCATATTAAGTATTCAATGCTTTTTTAAATTCAAAACATGATGTCACTGATTTGCTTCCACAAAACGGTCAACGCCTGGCTGAGCGCGCTCAGTACAGTCCGTCCCTACTGAGCGCGCTCAGTACAGTCCGTCCCCGCCGCGCTGGGAGGAAAGGGCCTGACGAGGCCATTTGGTTGGAAGCAGCATCAGCATGCCTCACCTCACATCAACTCTAACATGGGAACTTTACATAAGAGAGAGAGGAAGAGAGAGACAGGGTGAGACAAGAGAGAGAGAGAGAGAGAGAGAGAGAGAGAGAGAGAGAAGAATGAAACAATCCTGACCAGTGTATTTGAATTGCCTGGCCACTCCATCCTCTCTGTCACCCTTCATTGCCCCTGCTCCCTGCGGCTTCCAAGCACTGAGCTAAGTTAGAGCTCCATGCACTGAGTCACACAAGCACACACATAAGAGACACACCCATACTCCAGTAACTGCCCCACTGCTGCCCCACCACTGCCCCACTACTACCCCACTACTGCTCCACTACTGCCCCACTACTGCCCCACTACTGCCCCACTACTACCCCACTACTACCCCACTACTACCCCACTACTGCTCCACTACTGCCCCACTACTACCCCACTACTGCCCCACTACTACCCCACTACTACCCCACTACTGCCCCACTACTGCTCCACTACTGCCCCACTACTACCCCACTACTACCCCACTACTACCCCACTACTACCCCACCACTGCCCCACTACTGCCCCACTACTGCCCCACTGCTGCCCCACTGCTGCCCCACTACTGCCCCACTACTGCCCCACTACTGCCCCACCACTGCCCCACCACTGCCCCACTACTGCCCCACTACTGCCCCACCACTGCCCCACCACTGCCCCACCACTGCCCCACCACTGCCCCACTACTGCCCCACTGCTGCCCCACTACTGCCCCACTACTGCCCCACTACTGCCCCACTGCTGCCCCACTACTACCCCACTACTGCCCCACTACTGCCCCACTACTGCCCCACTACTGCTCCACTACTACCCCACCACTGCCCCACTACTGCCCCACTGCTGCCCCACTACTACCCCACTACTGCCCCACCACTGCCCCACTACTGCTCCACTACTACCCCACTACTGCCCCACCACTGCCCCACTACTGCTCCACTACTACCCCACCACTGCCCCACTACTGCCCCACTACTGCCCCACTACTGCCCCACCACTGCCCCACTACTGCCCCACTACTGCCCCACTGCTGCCCCACCACTGCCCCACTACTACCCCACTACTGCTCCACTACTGCCCCACTACTGCCCCACTACTGCCCCACTACTACCCCACTACTACCCCACTACTACCCCACTACTGCCCCACTACTGCTCCACTACTGCCCCACTACTACCCCACTACTGCCCCACTACTACCCCACTACTACCCCACTACTGCTCCACTACTGCCCCACTACTACCCCACTACTACCCCACTACTACCCCACTGCTACCCCACTGCTGCCCCACTACTGCCCCACTACTGCCCCACTGCTGCCCCACTACTACCCCACTACTGCTCCACTACTGCCCCACTACTGCCCCACTACTGCCCCACTACTGCCCCACTACTACCCCACTACTGCCCCACTACTGCTCCACTACTGCCCCACTACTGCCCCACTACTGCCCCACTACTACCCCACTACTGCTCCACTACTGCCCCACTACTGCCCCACTACTGCCCCACTACTACCCCACTACTGCCCCACTACTGCTCCACTACTGCCCCACTACTGCCCCACTGCTGCCCCACTACTACCCCACCACTGCCCCACCACTGCCCCACCACTGCCCCACCACTGCCCCACTACTGCCCCACTACTGCCCCACTACTACCCCACTACTGCCCCACTACTGCCCCACTACTGCCCCACTGCTGCCCCACTACTACCCCACTACTGCCCCACCACTGCCCCACTACTGCCCCACTACTACCCCACTACTGCCCCACTACTGCCCCACTACTACCCCACTACTGCCCCACTACTGCCCCACTACTACCCCACTACTGCCCCCCCTCCCTGAGACAGCTCTCTGATCCTCACCAGTTGAATCGACTATACTACTATTTAGTACTACTTGTTGGTTTGCTGCCCCAAACCAAGACCTGAATAACACAATGGCCACCACCCATCACTTTCCACCCTCTAATGAGAGCTGAGGGGATGGGGGAGAGAGAGAGAGAGAGGGGGGGGGGGGGGGGGGCTGGAAACAGAGGAAACAATAAAGGACTTGCTAAATTGCTCTGACCTTTCTACAGAATGGACCTGGTCCACATAAAAGGCCTCCTTGGTTAACTTGGTGTAACTGTGCACCTGGGGCCGGGAGAGGGGAGCAGGTGTGTCTTCAGCCTGCCCCTCCATCATACGATTTAATAGGCCATAACAATAAAACAGCCATATTGCTGGAGCCCAGGGGAAATCTGCAGTGTGCTCTTGGCCGTACTGCCCGGGCCTAATTTGAGGTTTCATGTCCCACTCTTTAGATTCACTCCCTTTTCCTTCTTCTCTCTCATTCTCTCTGTCTGTCGCTTTTCTCTCTCTCTAACCCCACTCTTCATCGCTCCCTCATGCTGTCCTCCCTCCTCTCTTGCCCCCTCTCTCTCTTGCCCCCTCTCTCTCTCTCTCTCTCTCTATCTCTCTCTCTCTGTCTTTCTCCATCCCTGCTCTCTGCTAGCTGTCGTCTGATCCATGTGAGTTATGAGTTACGACTCAATACAAAGTCCTCCACACAAAGACGGTGAAAATTGAGTTGGTGTGTGTGTGTGTGTGTGAGTGGCAGTGTGTGTGTGAGTGTGAGTGTGTGTGTGAGTGGCAGTGTGTGTGTGTGTGTGTGTGAGTGGCAGTGTGTGTGTGAGTGTGAGTGTGTGTGTGTGTGTGTGTGTGAGTGGCAGTGTGTGTGTGAGTGTGAGTGTGAGTGGCAGTGTGTGTGTGTGTGTGTGTGTGTGTGTGTAGGGGGCACTGATGATGTGCTGTGGGACTTGCTAACATCTGTGTCGTCTGTGACAGTGGCACGATCCTTTCTTCCCCCCTCCCCCCCCACCTACGGCCCCCCCCCCCCCCCCCCCCAATCTGTCGGACAGAGTTTTCCTCTCCTTGAACACTGTCGGATAACGATGCCTTGTCGTAGTCAGAGTTCAATATCACAGTTTGATATTTGTTTTTTCACAGCTGGCATTAGGGGTAGAATCCACTCATGGGTGAAGAGAAGCACATATTCCCCACGCGAGTTCACATATTCCACTTTGTCTCTGCTGAAGCGTGCGAAATGCAACACAACACAACTTCAGTGATATGGAGCAAGCTTTAAGATTAGAGTTTGTTTGTTCTGAGTTTGGACTTTCAAAGAGCTTGTTTTCTCGTTATGTAACTTGTTCTTTTTAGAGCTTGGATCTCTATTCTTGATTATAACGCTTTAAACAGATGCAGTTTGAAAAAATATTCAACTGAAACCTTGCCTGAGTTATATAAATGATTCATGGGGTTGCTGCACTCGCATTTTGCAACACGGATCTGAGAGGAATCGAACTGGACTTTCATAAAGGTTAGGGTGTTTTAGTTGTTCAGTTCAGAGTGTTCTTTGTGTGTAAACACAACACTGTCTTCCTTGGGACCACATACACACACACAGGTAGGTTTAAACACACACACACACACTCAGCATAGCTATGAGCATCTGGTGGCCCGGTCAGGCCCCTGGCGTGGTGTGTGTCTGCCAGGATGTTCAGGTTGTCTGGGCTTCACATCCTGTCCGCAGGCTGGCCCATGGAGAACACAGGTCTGCTTTGTGCATCCCCACCTAGGGCTGTGCCAGCAGCCTCAACCTGCTACTCTCCTCGTCTGGGGTGTGTGTGTGTGTGTGTGTGTGTACTTGTGTGTGTGTCAGCAGCCGTATGGAAGGCATCAGAACACGCCGGACTCCTCCATTTGTCTCCCGTCACTCAAACCCCTTCCCTGACGACGGGTTCAGATTGACAGTCGCCGACGTCAGTCACCGTGACAACGCTTCATCTCTCCACAGGACAGACAGTAGCTATCATCGAAACACGTTGGGATTCTGTTCCAATACCCAACCCCCACCCACCCCCCACCCAGGCCTCCATCTCTTCTACCTGGTGGTCCTGGGGGCCTTGTGGAGGATCGGGGGGCCCGAGCACGTTATCAATCACCATAATGGTGGAGGGGGGCCCGGGGGTCATGGGCGCGCGGCGACGCCGTCAGATTGCTGCGTATTCAAGGGCATGGCTGGGTGTTAAGCCTCCTGAAGGGGATCACTGGGGAAGTGATGCATGCTGGGTATAGAGAGAGAGACAGAGAGAGAGAGAGGAGAGAGAGAGAGAGAGAGAGAGAGAGGGAGAGAGAGAGATACAGAGAGAGAGAGAGGGAGAGAGAGAGAGACAGAGAGAGAGAGAGAGAGATACAGAGATACAGAGAGAGGGAGAGAGAGAGAGACAGAGAGAGAGGGAGAGAAAGAGACAGAGAGAGGGAGAGAGAGAGAGAGGGAGAGAGAGAGAGAGAGAGAGAAACAGAGAGAGAGGGAGAGAGAGAGAGAGAGAGAGAGGGAGGGAGGGAAACAGAGAGAGGGGAGAGAGAGAGAGAGAGAGAGAGAGAGAGAGAGGGAGGGAACGAGGGAGAGAGAGGGAGGGAGAGGGAGAGGGAGGGAGGGAGGGAGGGAGGGAGGGAGGGAGGGAGGGAGGGAGGGAGGGAGGGAGGGAGGGAGGGAGAGAGAGGGAGGGAGAGAGAGGGAGAGAGAGACAGATCCATTTCCAGCTGAGGCCGGAGAAGAAAGACACTTTCAGTTATATAAGACAATACAAAAGGAAACCTGTTGAAGTCTACTGTCTTTGTGTGTGTGGAGGAGGTCAGTGTGTGTTTGAGTAAGAGCTTGTGTTCCTCTATGGTCACCCCTGGGGTATCTCCCTGGGGTATCTCTGTCCGCCCAACAACGATTAAATGTCATTTCAGAGGATGACCAGAGACGAGCCTCTGATTGGGTTAGATGTAATACAATCACAACTTGGTCTTACAGTCCGCTGCCTGCTATTACAGTGTGTGTGTGTGTGTGTGTTTGTGTGTGTATGTGTGTGTGTGAGTGGACTACTATCCAGGCTTTGTGGTTTCATTAGTCTGTTTTATGTGTGATATAACCTCTGTTGAGCCTGTAAATAATGATCATTATTCATTACAAGGCTCAGCCAGCCAGCCAGCCAGCCAGCCATTCATCCACACATCCAGCCAGCTAGTCATCCAGCCGGCAAGCTCTGAAATAGGTCCCTTGTGCAACATGCACCGACTGGTAATGTAGTTAAATTCTCTGAGAGAGAATAATGTTGAGGGGTGTTAGTGGTGTGTGCAGAACTATCTTAGGTTTAATAGATCTTATTTAGAAATGCCCATACCTACCTACCCAGCTACCTACCCATCTATCTATCTATCTATCTGTCTATCCATCTCCCTCCCTCCCTCCCTCCCTCCCTCCCTCCCTCCCTCCCTCCCTCCCTCCCTCCCTCCCTCCCTCCCTCCCTCCCTCCCTCCCTCCCTCCCTCCCTCCCTCCCTCCCTCCCTCCCTCCCTCCCTCCCTCCCTCCCTCCCTCCCTCCCTCCCTCCCTCCCTCCCTCCCTCATTAGTGTCCAGTCTTTGTAGCAGTATTGACCAGTCTCTGTGACATGGCCCACCTCTTCACCCTGTGGTGACCAGCGAAGCAGTGCCACACTTGCTCACGTTAATAGTCCTTTTATGGAGGTGTGTGTGTGTGGGGGGGGGGGGGGCACTGGGAACACCACTCCATCACATCACCGTGTGACCAAGAAAATCAAGGGCCGGCCAATCACATCCCTGGGATGTACAGCCTTGGGCTCACATGGCGAGCCATCGTCACCAGAGCTGTCATCACCTCCCTCATCATCATCATCAACACCATGGCCATCATCGTCAGCAGAGATGCTCTCTCTGGTAACTGTGGGTGGAGTTAGGTGACTGTGTCTGTACAGACTGATGGCTACCTGGAGAATCTGTCGCCCGAATGATCCCGACTGGGCTTAGGGGACTTCTGCTCTCTCTCTGTCTCTCTCTCTGTCGCTGTCTCTCTCTCCATCTTTCTCTCCATCTCTCTCTCTCCATCTCTCTCTCTCTCCATCTCTGTGTGTGGGTGTAATCTTTAATCCATTTTGGCTTCTCCACATCTCTTTTCCTCTCTCTCTCTCTCTCTCTCTCTGTCTCTGGCTATTAACTCTATTCACCTTGGCAGGACGTGTGTGTTTCTGCGCTTCTGTGTGTGTGTGTGTGTGTGTTTCCTCTCCCTCGCACTGCGGCCTCGGCGTGTGAGGGGTTAAGATATGAAGGCAAAGAGCCCCGCGCTGCATCAAATTGACAGCAGATTACCTCGCCAGTCTCTCATCCGGGCTGAAATCCCATCTCCACACGCAATCAGTGCGCCGGAGCCCTCCATGCCGGCGGAGAGACAGGAGGGGCCGGGGACAAGAGCGAGGCAATGACCGGCGTGTCGTATTTCATCAGCCGTCTGGCGCCCACTCCAGCGCTCCCTCGGCATGACAAGCAGAGCAGGGGGCGCAGAGCATGCTGGGACATGTGCCACGGTGACATGGGAGACCGAGCCTGCCGCGGCCGAGACAAATGGACGGAATTACGGAGGATGTGGAGGAAAGGAGGGTGGGGGGGGGGGGGTGAACGCCAGAGGGAGGGAGAGGTGAGGAGGGTGAAACGGGATGAGGGCCAGCCTTCATTTGGCTTCCTCCTCGCCTCACCTCATCTTCATCAGAGCAAACTTCATCTATTTTCCCTCCATCCTTTTCATCTCCCTCATCCCTGGCCCAAATGAAGACTTTTTTTTCCCCTCCAGAGTCAATAACCTGTCGTGCCATATATCCACCTCCTGGGGCTGTGCCTGGGTGTGTGTGTGTGGACAGGATTTCACACTTCACCGACCATCATTTATCCCTGTGCTGAGCGGAATACACACAGGCACACACCAAAAATCATTTAGTGTGTGTTTGTGTGTGTGTGATTGATTGTGTGTATCTACAGGATGTGTCTGTGCGAGGGGGGGTGGTAAACATGTGTGAATGCATACCTATCTGTGTCCATTAGTATCTCTGTGTATGTGCGTGTGTGTCTGTGTGTGTACATGCTCCTTCGTCAACGCGATCAATACATCTTGGGATGTCATTGCCCGTGGCGAAACACGTAATCAATGTTGCCTGGAGACCAGCGTTATCCTATTCCAGGATGTGACATCGTCAACATCTGTTGTTGCCAACACAGCGTTGGAGGGGTACAGGACGTCACCTGTTACCCTCTTCAGACGGCATCTCACCGCGCTCACGGTGAACCGGCCGGCTCGGTTGCAGTTCCACCGCGGTTGAGTCACATTGGCTCAGAGCCAAATGATACCAATTGACGTATCACCTCATCGCAGTCTGGTATCTGTACAGCTTCTTACACTGACCACCCCTACCCCCTTAAATCCCCTCCACACACACACACACAACTGTCCTCTTCATTGCTCCAGAACAAAATCCATCCCGTTATTGATTGGGCCAGACTCCAGGCGTGGAGCTGGTAACAGTGGACGGTGAGGGATTAAGCCTGGTTTTAGGCCTGGAAATCCCTCTCTTCATCGAGCCGGCAGCCTTGACCGCTGGGTGCTTGATAACATATTTACAGGGTGTTTGGTTAGGGTTGGGGGCTGATGGTGTGTGGAGATGCCCTTCACACGAGGCCCCTCTCTCTCTGTCACCTGGACCCAGTCGGCCCCTCAGCTGACGGGATCGATGCTGAGTACCTGCCTGTTCCCCAGGCCCCCCGCCCCCGCCCCTCCACCCCGCTCTCCTCTCTCACACGCAGTCTAACTTGCCCTCCTCCGTATCTCGTCCGTGTGGTTCTCTCTGTTTGTTTTCGCCTCGCCGACCTCGCCGTGCGATGAGTCCGTTGGTTGGGGAGGTGGTGGTCGAGGGTCGTTGGTCATGGTGCTTCTGAAGAAGGAGCCCTGGAGGAGGGGGGAGGGAGGAGGGAGGAGGGGAGGAGGAGTGGAGAAGGGGGGGGCAGATAAGGATTAGTGGCCCAGCAAAGCAGCAGGTCTCAGACCACTGGGCAGCAGGCTTGTCTGTTTACCCACCTCTAGAGAGAGAGAGAGAGAAAGAGAGAGAGAAAGAGACACACACAATAAAATGGAACGGTAGAAAGTAATCAAAGTGTGGACACCCGGACAGCTTAGTGCAAATCTAGCGTGTTGACTTCTCCTAAGGAGGCAACAAAGCTTGCAAGGGGGTTTGTGTGTGTGTGTGTGTATGTGTTTGTGTGTGTTTGTGTTTGTGTGTGTGTGTGTGTGTGTTTGTGTGTGTGTGTATGTGTATGTGTTTGTCTTTGTGTGTGTGTGTATGTGTTTGTGTGTGTGTGTGTGTGTGTGCTCTCACTCATGACTTGTTGTGGCAGGAGGAAACTAGTGTGGCACGCACAGACAGTGAGAGGTTTATTTATGAGGTTTGGATGAGAGCTCGATTAACAATCCAGAAAGCCATAAATATTCTATATTTTACAACTGAAGGAAAGCTCGATCAAGTCCATTCACCTGTCAGCTTGTAACCATACAGTCTATTTTTAGCTCATTTACAATCGGAGTGTAAAACCACCTTTAGAAGACAGAGAAACACCTGCAGCAGAACAGGTAAGTGTGTGAGTGTACGTGTGTGTGTGTATGTGTGTGTGTGTACGTGTGTGTGTGTATGTGAGTGTGTGTGTGTGTGTACGTGTGTGTGTGTGTGTGTCAGTCCTCAGTGCAGGACACATCAGGAGTCACGAGGAGAAGGGGATGACGTGTGGATCACCCCCCCCCCCCCACCTTGGGGGATCATCATCCCTGCCTGTCCTTTGGTGAGCTGCTTTGGGGATGATTGTTTCGATATTGAGGGTATGCCAGGGGTCGTCCTCAAAAAAAGAAACAAACAGTGGAACACAAGGTCGCTACTGGCTAGATATGGTACACACACACGCTCACACACGTTCACACACACACACACACGGTTACACACACACACACACGGTTACACACACACATGTGCAGGGATCCTCCTGGGTGTCATTTTACTGCCATCAGTGTTGCTGGAACTTTATCATCTCTCTGACCCCCTCTGAGAGTGTGTGAGAGAGGGAGAGAGAGATATTATTATTATCATCCCTTATTTATGTATTTATTTCTGATTTATTTCTGATTTATGTCTTTATTTCATGATTTACATGTCATTACATTTAATGTATGTATGATTTTCATCATTATTAAGTTTTCTTTATACACATTTATTTTCTTTCTTGTTGTAATCAATTGTAGTTATTATTACGAATATTTCTCTTTATTTTAACAAATGTAAATGATACATTTGATATATTCAATCTTATATGGCTTTGGCAACAATGCTCACCATTCATGCCTATAAAGCATTGTTGAATTGATTGAGAGAGAGAGAGAGAGAGAGAGAGAGAGAGAGAGAGAGAGAGAGAGAGAGAGTAGAGAGAGAGAGAGAGAGAGAGTGTGTGTGTGAGAGAGAGAGAAAGAGAGAGTGTGAGAGAGAGAGAGAGAGTGAGAGAGAGTGTGAGAGAGAGAGAGAGATAGAGAGAGAGAGAGAGTGTGGGAACATAAATGAATATTACCCATCCCCACCTGAAACACCCTAACAGTTTGAATCAAATCAATGTTGACAGTGTTGTGTGTTTGTGTGTGTGTGTTGTGTGTTGTGTGAGTGTGTTTGTGTGTGTGTGTTGTGTTGTGTAGCATAAATATTCATGCTAACATCAGGTTAATGTGACTGACTGATGTTCTTCTGTCACTGTGCATTATTGTAGCCAGCTTATTCTCAGCTGAAGACCTTGATTGCAGGATGATTACGTAACCTTGATCGCAGTCAATATATGATGCCATCAAAGTCAACATCCAGTGCATCTTACAGCAGTAAAATAAATGAAGTATTTTGAATAAACTGCCCTAAAACATTTATCTTTAATGTTTGAGTGCTGTTTTGAAATGTTGTCTTCGGGCCCATCAGTCTGTTCCCTACCTTGTGAGTCTGATGATTTGCGAGTCAGTTTGAATTAGACTGTCTCTCTAAGGAGCGAGCGAGGGAAGGGCGAGTGAAGGTACAGGAGAGAGAGAGGGAGAGAGAGAGAGAGGAGGGAGAGAGAGAGGGAGAGAGAGGGAGAGGAGGGAGAGAGAGAGAGGAGGGAGAGAGAGGGGGAGGGAGAGGGGGAGAGCGAGGGGAGAGAGAGGGAGATGTGACAGAGATGTATGTTGAAGGGTATCCCAAGGCTACAGATGCCCATTGTCTGAGGGAATCAGACGTTCTGGAGAAAAGGATGAACTGCAACAGCTGGCAGCCCCCCTGTGCACGAGCGTGCGCATGTCGGTGTGTGGTGGTGTTGCACACTCTCGTGTGAGTGTGTTTGACTGCAAGCGCCAGTACATACCTGGATAGGGGAAGTCTACTTCAGTTAACGTCTGGCAAGGCCTTCTGGGAACTGAGGAACATTTAACTGATTAAAACCTGTTGCTGTTCCGATCACTGTGGCGGGACATTTGGGGAGGTAGGGAATCTGTTCGTGTTTTGGGAATCGGATTTACATTTAGTCATTTAGCAGACGCTCTTATCCAGAGCGACTTACAGTAAGTACAGGGACATTCTCCCCCCCGAGGCAAGTAGGGTGAAGTGTCTTGCCCAAGGACACAACGTCATGTGCACTGGCCAGGAATCGAACTGGCAACTGGCACTTGTTCTAACCCTACTCCCGCACGGATTTGGGATAGAAAAGCTCCACTTCTCAACAAAGAAACGAAACACAAAGTGAATCTCCTCCCACGCAATGAAACGGGCACTCACAGTATAACCGGTTGTCATTTTCGGTGTAGGAGGGCGATCTTTATACGCATTCTTCTTTGGCACTAAGAGAGAGAGGGCGTGTGAGCGAGGCGTCTTTGGTAACTTGTGGAACAGGGAGTCTGGGTGGAGTGATGGAGGGTGAGTATGTGTGGTCAGGCCTCACCAAGACAGAGTCAGGAACTTTCACCTTCTCTCACCCTTCTCCTTGTCTCTTAGCAACGGCACGGACAGTGACGTCTTCTGCTCCTTCTGACTGTCATGCGGATCAGTGTGTGTGTGTGTCTGATTCTGTATATGAGAGTGGATATTGACCTTGAACTGACCTTTCTTCTTTATAAAGAGCCGCAGGGTAATCTGATCTAATAACCAAGCCCCCCCCACTCACACCCCTCTCCCCAGCCAGCACTCTCTCTTTCTCTCTCTTCATCTCATCTTCTCTCTGTCTCTCTCTCTCCGGTCCCGGTCTTCCTCGTGTCTCTCCTTCCCAGTGAAAAGCTCCCTCCATGAACTAAACATGAGGCCAAAGTGCTGCCGGTAACATGCCTTCTACCTGGAAGGAAATAAATCATTCATCCTCGCCCACCTTTAGGGGGGCAGAGATATGAAGAGTTTTCCCTCTCTGCCTTCTGATCATCTGTGTCCTCACTGAATTTACTCCACAGTGATCCATAAACTGTGTATGTGTGTGTGTGTGGGGAGAGACTCTAAATTTGGCAAATTATGTTTACTTTTTAAATGATTGTTTTTAGGCAACTTATATTTACTGTAGATGATTATTTTCCTCATCAAAGTAAAGTGGTTGTTGCCCCCTGATTCCTGGTCCGTGGATTGGTTGGTGAATGTGTTCTACCCTAGAACCCGAGAACAGGAGATGAAGCACATCTGATATGGTTCGAGCTCCACAAAACAATACATCTCCCAGCATGTTCTAAACACGGCCCTTCAGCCTCTGTGTCTTGCCGCTGCCTCGTCCCTGACAACTCTGAAACAAACGCCACAGCAGTAGAGACAGTAAACACAGTCTCACTGTTAGTTTCGCTCGTCTGACTGTAATTTGGTTGCTTTGGGAGACAGCTGAATCGACTGTGACCTCGACGCTTCGACAGGCAGGCCAGGCTCGTTTTGTCTTGCACGGCAGCAACTGCCACAGCAACTGTCAGTCGGGACCAGGGGTCTTGCTGAGCGACAGAGAGGACCAACTTTGGACGATTTTTCTCCCTTTATTATTTTCTCTAGCTGACTGGAGAGCCAGCAGTGCCTAATTAAAAACCCGAAGCAAAAGTTGTATGCTCATCAGGCGTATTGAATTTAGATTTGACAAATACAAATCTAAGGGGGTGGGTACATTGTTGAAACCACACTGAAAGGGTTTGTCTGAAATGAGGATTCCCGCTCTTCGTTTTGTTTGAACATCTGTAAAGAAAGAAAGAAAAAAGCTGGATGGTTTTTGCTCAGATTCAGTGTGGCCCACTTCTCCCTCCATGGTTTCATCTCTGCCCATGTCCCTGTCACTCTGGGCTGAATTAGAACATGACCCACTTCTCCGGGTTTTTCTGAAGATGTCTGCAGAAGCTGGGAAGCTGTCTGAATGCGTTAGATAAAGTTCACTTGTAGCTTCTTAGATCTGCTTGGGAAAAAGATGAAGAAACAGACAGGCAGAGACAGAGAGAGAGAGACAGAGAGAGAGAGAGAGAGAAAGTGGGAGAATTAAATCCATCTTTGCTCAGTTTTTTCCTGTCAGACCTTGCCAGAGACCTACTTCAGAATATTGCTTCATTCTGTGTAAGGATTCACATTCACTATTAAACCTGTTTCATCACTCAGACGGGGGTTTGAGTGGGAGAGTCTTCTATGTGTGTGTGTGTGTGTGTGTCTGTGTGTGAGGTGAACACCCTGCCCCCCTCCTCTTGCTTCACCCTCCCACCGCCCCCCATCCTCCACATCCTCAGTCTGATCCAGCGCGCCCTTCACCTCTCCTGCTGTGTCTCGATCCCACCATCTCCTCCATCACCAGGACCTCCTGCTGAGACTAGTGTTCTATCTTCCATGCTCCCATAGTCTCTTTTCTCTCACAGGTTGAGTGTCAGAGAGAGAGAGAGAGGGAGAGGGAGAGGGAGAGGGAGAGGGAGAGGGAGAGGGAGGGAGGGAGGGAGGGAGGGAGAGAGAGAGAGAGAGAGAGAGAGAGAGAGAGAGAGAGAGGGAGGGAGGGAGGGAGGGAGGGAGGGAGGGAGGGGGAGGGAGGAGATCTGTGTGAGGGTGTAAGCTGCAGGGCAGCGGGTGTTGTGGTGTGATTGGCACCCCTGTCGTGTGTAATGTGTCCTGACTGTCCCCAACCGAGGTGAGTGGAGACCCTGCGGATATGGAAGAGAAACGCCACACACACACACACACATGTACACACATTCACACACAGACACACACACACACACACTAGCTTCCATGTCAAGCTCACAGTCACACCCAGGGAAAGGCCTTCTCACCGCGGGCCTGAAGTGGCCGTTGAAAATCAATAAGGTGTTTGCTCTTTCTGGAGGGCTCTTGTGAGAAATGATTGGTGAAAAAAGGAGATGGCCAGTAATTGCATGTAACAGAACGGCAGCGGAGACTGAAAAGAGCTGTGCTCTTCAAACATGACAGAATAAAGCTGTTTCAGTGTGTGAATCAACCTGACCAGGAGTAGCACATAGCATGTTACTGGGTGTGCCTGTGCCCACAGCAGACAGTGCCTCTGAACATCAGTATTGACACCAGGCGCCTAATGACTGCTGAAAGGTCACGTTTTGAGGGATGCAGACTTGATTTCCATGTTTCTGTAGGTCACAACCGATCCCGGGAGAGAGTATCCCCAGGAACCTGCCCCATCTCCCGCCAGAGAGCAAACAACTTGGAACGCCGAAGCGAAACCAAACCGAAATGGGGGGAGTTTTGCCCCGTGGTTGAAATTCCGTCCACGCACTCCTATGGTGATGAGGTGAGTGACTGCATGGTTTACAGGGGAGGGTTGTGTGTGTTTGATGGGTGTTGTGTCCTGGTTTAGGCCTGGTGGTTAGCAGATCATGCCCTGGGGAGGGGACTCATGGGGAACAATCCCCTTCTGGGAAAAGCTACTTTTGGGGGGGGAGGGATGCAATGTCACTGACTGCATCCCACAAACATCTTCTTTCAGACGGACTGATTAGAACTCGCCGGAGCCTATACCTTTATCCTACCTACCATTATCTCCCTACTCCTCCCCCTGCCCTCTTACCCCCCCCCCCCTCTTTACCTTTTCATCTGATCCTGCTGTTTCTGCCCCCCCTCCCTCCCCCCCCCCCCCCTCCCTCCCCTCCCCCCCCCCCTCCCTCCCCCCCCCTCCCTCCCTCCCCCCCCCCCCTCCCTCCCCCCTCCCTCCCCTCCCTCCCTCCCTCCCTCCCTCCATTTTTTTCTTCATTTCACAGAGGTGTCAGGAAGTTGTGGAACGCTTTGCGTTTTTTTTTGGTGCGCATGCACATCCTCCCTTTCTTCTCACGCTCCCTCCCTCCCTCCCCCTCCCCCCCCCTCCTCCCTCCCCTCCCCCCTCCCCCTCCTCCCTCCCTCACACGCACACACAGAAGGCTACACACATCACACATGCTCACACTGCACACCCACATCTAGCTAAATATTTGATGGAGGTGTCGAAGCGGTTCCCTATCCTGAAGGGACTGCCACGGCGATTGTCGGTGTAATATTTATGCAGCGGTTGCAGTTATGACTATTGGCCTTTGAAGTATCAGAGAGAGCTGGGAACGGCCATGTAAAGAAAAGTAGCCGGAATTGAGAAAAAAGCGCTGAAATAATCAGGGTAGCTTTGTATGCTAATTCTACTTCTAGCCTACATGATGATGCAGATGGCGCCTAGGGATTGCTCGGTATCCCCCGAGGAAGGTAGCATCGCTCGGAAGTGTGTGTGGTGAATTAGGTGTCGAGTAGGAACGGATACAGGTGTCTTTGTGTGTGTGTGTGTGTGTGTGTGTGTGTGTGCTGCCTCAACTGGTAGTTTCTGGAACTGACCTGGTTTTGTTTTCATTGTTTTCACACACACACTGTCTGCACACATACACACGTACAGTACACACTTTGTGAAGATGTTTAGGGAGCCGCTCAGTTCTAAATAGTCCGATCATTTGAGTTTGAAAACATTTTTCAGAGAGAGAAAGAGAAAGAAAGAGAAAAAAGAGAGACCACCCTAAGGGTGGATTCAAAAGACTGTGTGAAGATGAGAGCTGTTTAATTCCATGTCTCTCTGCACCACAGCCCAGAAGCCCATTTGGTCTCTGTCTTATCTGCAGTAGAGATATCTGAGGGGGAAGTAAGCTTCCTCGGCCCATATCTCTGCTGGAGACACCGCTCAGAATATGAGATGAGCCAGCAGCTCTCTCACTCCTTCAGATCAGCGCCCTGGAAGACTCACACGACGCAGTGGAAGACTCGCACGACGCAGTGGAAGACTCACACGACGCAGTGGAAGACTCACACGACGCAGTGGAAGACTCGCACGACGCAGTGGAAGACTCACACGACGCAGTGGAAGACTCACACGACGCAGTGGAAGACTCACACGACGCAGTGGAAGACTCGCACGACGCAGTGGAAGACTCGCACGACGCAGTGGAAGACTCGCACGACGCAGTGGAAGACTCGCACGACGCAGTGGAAGACTCACACGACGCAGTGGAAGACTCGCACGGTGCAGTGGAAGACTCACACGACGCAGTGGAAGACTCACACAACGCCTGTGAATACCGCTGGGCCATAGTGACGCGTGGATACTGGAGCGATTCTAGGATCAGACCTTTAAGGGTGCACAGCTCCCAATGAGAATGTGCCTCTCAAAAGTGCTAAACCCCCTTGCTAATATAAATCCCTAATTTCACTGGATAACAATGAATACATTTATTATTATAACGCTAAATATTGAATGAATGAAAAAACTAAAGATGTGCTTTTCTTCATGAACTACCAGCATCAAATGATAATAAGCAATAACATTTTTTTAATCATTATTATTTTTAGGGGTGCTGAGATTAAATGTAGGGGTGCTTGAGCCCCCCTAAAAAGGGTTTTAAATCGCCACGGCTGGGAAATATAAGTGTGTGTGGGTCAAATGTCACTACATGCTTTTGTTTAGTGTGTGTGTGTGTGCGTCCGCATGTGTGTGTGTGAGTGTGTGTGTGTGTGCACAACAGGAAAACTCAAACAAAGATGTTGTGACATGTAAGCCCAGGCAGGAGAGAATTAGACTTGTTTTGCATTTTTATATCTGCGCCTGGGTCATGATCCAGACGCTTGTGGAAGCCACTTTATCAATAACTAAAACACATTTCGCAATGTGAAAGTAATAAAATCATTTGCAGATAAAGAAGCATATTAAATCTGGGCACTCCTTTTAGAGAGACAGGGTAATTTATGACTCTCCCAATGTGATTACCTTAGGTCTTTGAGGAAGTAATGGTATAAATCTGAATTAATTGCGTTTGGGGGAAACATCAATAGCCAGGGATGATTTCATTTCTGTGCGTTCTAATGTAGTTTGGATGCCTTCTGAGGTGCCATATCTAATGCTAATGGGACAATAAAAACAGCATGAAGACAGGGAGGAAATCATACGAGCCCTTTATTGCAATAATGTGGGTCCTGTTGCGTTCAGCTGTGTTCACGGACATAAACACGGAACATAGTTTACGAGTGTGCATGTCACCCTTTGTGTGTGCGCAAGCCTATTTATGTTTTTAGTTTTTAGTTGCTGTTTTTTTCTCTTTATTTTTCCATGTATGTGTAGGCTTTATATAAGTCTGGGAGATGTTTTGGAAATGATTTAGTTTGCACTGAATAAAATAAATCAAAAAGTAGAATGGTCCGGTGTTTAGAAGATGATGTATTGTGTGTGGGGAGCAGACAACGATGGCTCTTTCTTTGTTTTAGCTGCACCGAGTAAGTCAGGGAGAGAGGGGGAGAGAGAGAGAGACACAGAGAGAGAGAGAGAGACAGAGAGAGGGAGAGAGGGAGATGGAGAGAGGGTGAGCAATAGAGAGAGGGAGAGGGAGAGGAGAGAGAGAGAGAGAGAGAGAGAGAGAGAGAGAGAGAGAGAGAGAGAGAGAGAGAGAGAGAGAGAGAGAGAGAGAGAGAGAGAGAGAGAGAGAGAGAGAGAGAGAGAGAGAGAGAGAGAGAGAGAGAGAGAGATGGAGAGAGAAGCAGAAGAACAGCAGCGGTCTTGCAGTGGTGTGGGAGACAAAGGAATACACAGTGAGGTTGTAAAGATAGAGAGAGAGAGAAAGAGAGAGAGAGAGAGAGACACTAGAGCAGGAGAGAGAGAGGGAGAGCTAGTCTACAGCACAGCAGCACTGTATCGTGTGGGAGACAAAGGAATTCACAGCGAGGTAAAGAGAGAGAGAGATGGAGAGAGAAAGAGAGAGAGAGAAAACACCATGCAGCAGGGTGATATATGGGGTCAGAGCACCAATGAACCCAAGGAGTTCCACCACAACACCTGTTCTATATCCTCCTTCTCCCCACGGGGCTGCTGATGAATCGGATGTCGCCGTTGCGGCGGATAACTCCCCACACTCATTCAGACCTGCGATAACACGAGCCCACGGTGGCTGGATATTTTTTCCGTGGCGGTGGCTCGCCGCTATCATACATCTTCTCCGCTCCTGGGTTGCGAGGGAGCCGCGGTCCGTGATGTGATTCGAGCGAGGACTCGTCGTAACGCTGGCCTTGTTTCCAGCGCGGGAGAAAGCGGGGCTAATTGGGGATCCGGGCAGTTGCCTGCGACGTTTCTGCTCATTAGAGTTGTAATGAGGGCCAGTGCCTCGCATAGGGCAGTCCAGTTAGAAGAGGACTAAGGCACTGAAAGATGCTCATCTTAAAGAGAGAGAGAGAGAAAGAGAGAGAGGGAGGGAGGGAGGTAGGGAGGGAGGGAGGGAGGGAGGGAGGGAGGGAGGGAGGGAGGGAGGGAGGGAGGGAGGGAGGGAGGGAGGGAGGGAGGGAGGGAGGGAGGGAGGGAGGGAGGGAGGGAGGGAGGGAGGGAGGGAGGGAAGGAGGAAGGAAGGACTCTATTTGTAGTTTGTACTCGGCCCTTTAAATATTGAAATGATATATTTATACCCAAGCGGTGCCACTAACAAGCTGAACGAGCAGAAGGTCAATTTAAAGATGAAGTAGGTATCCAGGACAGCCCATGCATACATTGGAAACAGGTTGTCTGGTCTGCTACAAACTGCACTGATGCATTAGACAGCTCCAAGCTCCCAGAGTGCACCTCTCCCCCCTCAAGATGTTGTCCCAGTTTACAGCAGCACCAGTCACATCACTCGCATCTTCACAGCCCTCCCCGTGACACATTAATGCGTCAAAACACATCCAGCTCATTGTTTTTCTATACAATTTTAATGGACTTATGTAGAATCACCTGTCAACAGATTACAACCTGGGGCTGAATTGAGACTCTTCGTTATTCCAGCATTGATCCCCCTCCTCTCCCCCCCATGTCAAAGGTAATTCCTCTTTTCTGGTTCATGAGGCCAGCACTACTATAGAGGAAGCGGATTTAAAATATGCAAGAAGTGTACATACTGTATATGTTAGTGTTCCTCTAATTCTAGAAGACAGGCTTGGCTCTGACAGAGGGTGTGGGAAGGGAACAAAGAACACATTTCAAGCCCCCTCCAGCTCTCCAGTCAGCTTTTGAACGAGATAAGAGAGTCATCAGGACTTGTGCTCTAAGTGCTCGCTAGTTATCGGGCAGCACCATATGCACAGTGCGTCTGCTGTGTGCATGTAATGTCAGACGGTAAACATACAGATGCACTTATTTTGGTCTGGGTTCTCCTGAGCAAGCATGACCAGCCTGACACATCCATGAGCGGCGAACAAAGAATGTGTGTGTGTGTGTGTGTGTGTGTGTGTGCCTGCTTGTTTGTGTGTTTGTTTTCAGGTTTGAATGTACACAGTTTATTACTTAGTGCCTGTTGTGTGCATGTGTGTCTTTGCATGTGACTTTGCCCGCCTTTCTCTGTGTGTGTGTGTCTTTGTGTGTGTAGGGGACGTCAGTCCTGAGGACAGCAGAGGCAGTCAGGTGAGGCAGCTGCAGTCGGGTGAGGCAGGACCATCTGTGTCCGTCACAGCCCAGCTAAATAGAGAAGATCCTCCACCTCACCTCCTCACCCCCTCACCACTCCTCACCCCCTCACCACTCCTCACCCCCTCACCACTCCTCACCTCCTCACCCCCTCACCACTCCTCACCTCCTCACCCCCCTCACCACTCCTCACCCCCTCACCACTCCTCACCCCCTCACCACTCCTCACCTCCTCACCCCCTCACCACTCCTCACCCCCTCACCACTCCTCACCTCCTCACCCCCTCACCACTCCTCACCTCCTCACCCCCTCACCACTCCTCACCCCCTCACCACTCCTCACCCCCTCACCACTCCTCACCCCCTCACCTCCTCACCCCCTCACCACTCCTCACCCCCTCACCACTCCTCACCCCCCTCACCACTCCTCACCCCCTCACCCCCTCACCACTCCTCACCTCCTCACCCCCTCACCACTCCTCACCCCCTCACCACTCCTCACCCCCCTCACCACTCCTCACCACCTCACCACTCCTCACCACTCCTCACCTCCTCACCCCCTCACCACTCCTCACCCCCTCACCACTCCTCACCCCCCTCACCACTCCTCACCACCTCATTAATCCTCACCACTCCTCACCCCCTCACCACTCCTCACCCCCTCACCACTCCTCACCCCCCTCACCACTTCTCACCTCCTCACCACTCCTCACCCCCTCACCACTCCTCACCACTCCTCACCTCCTCACCCCCTCACCCCCTCACCACTCCTCACCTCCTCACCCCCTCACCACTCCTCACCCCCTCACCACTCCTCACCTCCTCACCACTCCTCACCCCCTCACTCCTCCTCACCTCCTCACCCCCTCACCACTCCTCACCCCCTCACCACTCCTCACCACTCCTCACCTCCTCACCACTCCTCACCCCCTCACCACTCCTCACCCCCCTCACCACTCCTCACCTCCTCACCACTCCTCACCCCCTCACCACTCCTCACCACTCCTCACCCCCTCACCCCCTCACCACTCCTCACCTCCTCACCCCCTCACCACTCCTCACCCCCTCACCACTCCTCACCTCCTCACCACTCCTCACCCCCTCACTCCTCCTCACCTCCCCCTCAACCCTTCCAGCTTGAGCGCCTGACCTTTGACTTTCCCTCCAGCAGAGGCCCCTGCTGCCTCCTCACAGCCACCCTCAAGCGTTTCCCCGTCGCCACGACACAAACGGAGAGGAGTGCGACCAATTTAGGAGACGAGAATTGTTGTGGCGGTGTAGAAGTTGGATTGCACAGCACCATCCAGAAGGTGAAGTTTCCAGCGGTGTTCTGAAACACCCAGTTGAGGAACGCTCTTCACGACAGTTTCCCTCCCGCTGCTTGGCCTCTTCCCACCGGGGCTGCTACGAGTTTACAGACGTCAACACTCCATGGGGACAGAGCTAAACTGATGAGAGGGTGTCACGGCAGGGAATGTCTCTTGGAGAGGGAGAAGAGGAGAACAGAGAAGAGAGAGCCTTTGAGGGCTGTGTGTGTGCGAGCGTGTGTTTGTGTGTGAGGGCTGTGTGTGTGCGAGTGTGTGCCGTGACACTGAGTGTCAGCCGCAGATGAAGAGAGAGGGATTTATCGCTGGTAATGAGCACGATGGTGCTGTGTGTGTGTGTGTGTGTGTGTTTGTACCTCACCTAGCCCCCATGCCAGTGTGAATCATACAAGATGAAGAGCACTGCATCTGCAGGAAGAATGTCAAAGCTACAAAGATATTCTAATGGGACAGTTCAGTGAGCCACTTGCACTCAGAAATGGAATGTACACACACACACATACGCAGACACATAAACAAACACACACACCCACACAGGGGAGGCTGTGAGTGGAGGAGCGAAGAGAGGAGAGGATGCCCTCTCCTTCTGCAGTAATATCCATGTGCCCTCTCGTCCTGGAGCTCATGTTTAAACATGAAGGTATTAGAGGAGAGGAGAAGCGTGCAGCTGCCTGGTCTCAACCCTGCCGGGGGAAGACGCTCTCCCTCTGCACACTCACACGACCGGACCCTCACTTCCAAAACCCCAACACCATAGCACCTGCTGTTTGCACACACACACACACATCCACGCACACATCCACGCACACATCCACACACACATCCACGCACACATCCACACACACATCCACACACACATCCACACACACATCCACACACACATCCACATCCACGCACACATCCACACACACATCCACATCCACACACACATCCACATCCACGCACACATCCACACACACATCCACATCCACGCACACATCCACATCCACACACACATCCACATCCACGCACACATCCACGCACACATCCACACACACATCCACACACACATCCACATTCACGCACACATCCACATCCACACACACATCCACATCCACGCACACATCCACACACACATCCACACACACATCCACACACACATCCACACACACCGAACGCCCCCACTGTCCCACACTCATCCCCCACGAGGGGGAATCCGATGTGGGCCTTCTCTCCGCCTTCCCTACCTCTGCTGGTCCAGGACAGGCAGGGTCGATGGACGGCCTCTGGGGTCCACTTCTCAACGTGGGGTTGTGTTTGCAGAGCCTCCCCCGGCGCCAGAGCAGGTCTGGTTCCCCCGTCTCCCACGCTGGGCCTGCTTATGTCTCTGGTGGTCGACAGGCTGTTTGGTCTGACCTTGCCCACGGTAGCTACCTTTGTGTGTAGAACGGCCTTTCCCCTCCACAGCACGTGTGACACAGGCGACCGGGCCGTGTCCCTCTGCGGCTCTCTGCGGCGCTCTGCGGCCCTCTGGGCCCTCTGCGGCCCTCTGAGGCGCTCTGGGCGCTCTGCGTGCACGCAGTCTCGTCCTGGTGTGACATTGTGTGCACATGCCGTTTCGTAACTGGGGAACACGTGTTGTTTCGGAATGGATGTGATACCGTGTTTTTGGAACTCTGCTGTTCTCTCTCTCTCTCTTTGTCTCTCTCTCTTTGTCTTTCTCTCCATTCCAACCCACCTTTCCACCCACTCATCCTTTTCAGCATCCCTCTCTCTCTCTCTCTCTCTCTCTCTCTCTGTCTCTCTCTCTCTCTCTCTCTCTGTCTCTCTCTCTCTCCCTCTCTCTCTCTGTCTCTCTCTCTCTCTCTCTCTCTCTGTCTCTCTCTCTCTCTCTCTGTCTCTCTCTCTCTCTCTCCCTCTCTCTCTCTGTCTCTCTCTCTCTCTCTCTCTGTCTCTCTCTCTCTCTCTCTCTCTCTCTCTCCCTCTCTCTCTCTCTGTCTCTGCCCCTCAGTAGGATGATAACACAGGCTGTCCTGCCTCATTCTCTCAGACCTTGCAAAACACACACACTCCGAGGCAGGATTAAACCCTATACGGCTCTCCGTTAAACTGACTGCTTCCTCTAATCTTTATTTTGTGTGCGTAACGAGGCTGTTTACGAGGCTCCCTCCTCTCCCCGAAGCTCCGGGCTGGAGGTGACCCCTCTCCTCCATCCTCCCTGTCCTCCCTCTCCTCTCCTGCCCTCATTCCCTGTGTCGCTGCGAGGAGAGGCAGGTAATGTTCCCTCTGAGCGCTTCACACTCCTAATGGGGAGAGAGAGGGTAGAGAGAGAGAGAGAGAGAGAGAGGACAGAGAAAGAGGCAGAGAGTGTGTGGGATGCGCTTCCCCTATGTTTCCCCTGCAGCTACGATGTTCGTCCATACCTCCTACACCCCTGCAGCTACGATGTTCGTCCATACCTCCTACACCCCTGCAGCTACGATGTTCGTCCATACCTCCTACACCCCTGCAGCTACGACGATCTCCCCGCAACCATCCTATACCTCCTACACCTCGCCACTGTGGCCACGCGATAGTATACGGTACGCGTGTCGAGCGGTTTGGCAACCAACTCCTCGCTAACTAGAACAGACATATCAACCCTCTCCACCTGGAGTCTAATCCAATGACACGTCTCCATGCTGCCATGTGGGTCATGTGAAGGTAAAGAGGCACCGGAGGTGGAGATGGCCATGCCTGGGCAGGTCCACATATGTATGGTAATCGAAAGCCACTGATTAAAAGCGAAATCGGAGCCGATAAAAGAGGCATGGAGTAGCCAAGCTTAGCCTGCGCCGCTTAGACAGATCTCCCGGGGGATTATAGCACATTCCCCCTGTAATCGTGAGGGTTTCAAGTGTGTAAGGAGAGTGTGGGAGTACAGGTAGCTTTCATATATAGGTGCTCACTCTGGCTTGAAATGAATTCATAGCCTTTGGTGTGGCTATGCTGGAAGCTAATCAAATGTCGCTGATACAGGCAGCTTGGTAAGTTGTTTTCCCATCCGCCTATCACAAATCACCCCAAACTTGGCCTGGGGTTTCTCCACATACAAAGAACAGGTATTTATATCCCCTCCTACCCACCCCCCCCCCCCCCCCCCCCTTGCCCTCAAATTCAACACACGTGTTTTCCTGTGATAAGAAGAACAAATGTTCCCCCGAAGTAATTTAGGCGTAATTGAATTGTACAACAAACCAGTCTTATCTCCCTGGTTCTCCGGGCGTTGCAGGGAGATGGCGTGCCTGTCGAACCCAGGCTAAGGATGCCGTGAGTGGGCCACTGAGGAGCCCCTGAACCCTGCTCGCTGGAACAAGTCCCTGTGACGCTGTATTGAAGGGTCACACAGAGCAGTGGTTGTGTGAGCGCTGCAGGAGCGGATGTGTGCGCGTGTGCTCTTTACCCGAAAGGCACGGGGGGCGCGAGTGTGCGTGCGGGGGGGCCTTGTCACGGCACGGCAAGATCACGGCAAGATCACGGCAAGATCACGCTCCACGTTCATGTGTGCTGACAGACACAACAGACGAGAGGCGGGTCAGGACACCTGCACAGCGTGAGGCGCACTACCACACACACACACACACACGCGGTGGGCCTCCCTGGTCTCTGATGACCGGGTGGGAAGGGGGAGCAGGGGGGCAGGGGAGCAGGGGAGCAGGGGGGCAGGGGCCAGCACAGGTCAGGAGCCCTCGCAGCGACAGTTTGATCCATGGTTGCTGTTCTGACTGTAGCTCATTAGAGAGAGTTCCAGATGCGGGGAGACACCAAATCATTATCCCTCTTTGGCCCAGAGTCTTGCCATTATTCCTCTTCCTCTCCCTGACGCTGGTCGTCAAACACAAACGAAGGTCACGACTGAGAACACCGGGTCGTTTTCAGTCAGAAGAGCTGAATGTTGTTTATTTTCAAAACAACCTCTCCCAAGCCCGTCTATGGGATTCTCTAAGGATGGGGTCATGAAGAAGTCATGACCCCGTCACACGCACTGTGTAGCTGTTTGTCAGTGATTCTGGATACCCACAGAGCAGGCCTAGCAGGGATACAGACAGACATTCAGGCAGCATTAGGGGGGCATTAGGGCACCCATGCATGAATGTTAACCTGATCTTAACCCTGAGTCTTCACTTTGATGTACACTGAGTTGTTGACATCCAAACCCCACTGTTGACGCTGTGTGTAGTGTGTCCTGGGGGTAATCCAGAAAGCAGGTTATGCAACATAACCGGGTAAGGTAACCCACCACGCACTCTCTACAGTTCTCTCTGTCTCCCTCTCTCTCCCACTATTTCCCTCCCTACCCATCTCTCTCTTTCTCTACCCCTCTCCCTCTCTCTCTCTCTCTCTCTCTCTCTCTCTCTCTCTCTCTCTTTCTCTACCCCTCTCCCTCTCCCTCTCTCTCTCTCTCTCTCTCTCTCTCTCTCTCCCTCTCTGTTTGTGTGCACATCTGCACACCACATCGACACGACACAGCTGCCACTTACGGTGACACCTTAGATGTCTCATTGTCACCAACCCGTCCGGTTCACGCAGCATGGCATGCGATCACGTGACAAGTCGCTCCCCCCTCCCCCCCATTCGCCCGTGGCTCCTGAGAGACGAGAGGAAGCGATGAGCCTGTGAATGATCTCCACACCTCACCCTCGTCTGTGTCTGAGACGGCGCCGTGACCAAACGCTCAGATTCATCTTGATTACATCCTGTCTATATGTCTCAGTGCTGCATATTGATTCCTGTCACTTTAAATTTGCATACAGTCCTGACGATGTAAATGCCATTACCCTACGTTGGCTGGAGATGAATGAGGCATGTTTGAAAGTAGCTTTCTCTGTCTCCAGGCCCCATACACACTGACCCTGATAATGAGGTCTCCCTTAATGACGGCGACTGATGACGTCCGCCTTGGTCTTGAGTGAGACAAATGGTAAAGACGAGCGAAGGAACAGACCACTCACACGCTAGCAGCGGTCTATCATCGATGTCAGATATCGGCTGTGAGGAATTGACTGACTGCGGAGTCTGTTGTCACTGTTACTGAGTGTGCCTCCAGCCTTCACTTCAGTCAACTGTTTGAGAGTGAGAGGATGAACAGTAAGCTACTATACATAGGCCTACTTGAATTTAAATATCTGTTTTTGCAAAAGATGAAAAGAATCAAACTGTGTAATTTGTCGATTTGTTATCCGGGAATAGCAATATCTAGTGATCTTTTGGGGCATAATTCACCATGTGAATGATTAATTTGGTAATCCAAACACCCATCAAATGGCGCCTAGTGTTTTATTTTATCTGGATGTCTGGCATAGTGGAAATCCGTTATGTACGTAGACTAAGTGCGTAGCGTAGCCGTTGAGCAGCGTGCCCCCGCAGTGGTACAGTGGCATCACGCGCTGGAACGCTGGCAAGGGTCATACAGGCACTCCATCCCAAACAGCTATGGCAACCCGATCCCTAAGTAAGTCCATTTAAGAGTAATGTATTGCAGATGCGCACATTTTCAGGTTGTGACAACCCTGTTACGTAATTTATTATTCGTCCCAGACACAGCAAAGACAGAATAGGCTCCTGCCACGCGGATAGTCTGTCGCAGTTTGTGAAGTAGGCAACGCACATGCTCGTGAACAGTAATGCGCTATTAATATTTAATTATTTTGGGGGGGAGGGTGGGGGAGGCGGAACAATAGAAATAAAATCTATACATTTAACAGCCAGACAGATTGTTGTTCACCGGTCACGTAGACTACTGCAGCCGTGCGCTTTTTTTTCTTCTTCCAAGAGGAGAATGTGCAGATGCCGGGGGTGTGGCCTCTGACATCAGCACGCGCGCCCTACTACAGAACGCGGTGGAACGGCAGACTGGACCAACGAGACACGCATCTTTCTGATGCACCTCAACGGCGTCTGGGTTTTAATTTGATGTTTGTTTTGTATCGTGTTTTGATTATAAAGTCGTATAGCTTACTAACACTTATACAACCAAAGGATACTGCCGGAATAGCGTTAAAGAACGGTAAGTTTTCTCCGCATTTTCGCATAGAGAGAGTCGAGTTTCCAGTCCGGCTCTGAAGTTGACATTTGCCCAGTCACGTTTTGTAATTGATACGTTTACGTGGCTTCAACCTATAGTGTACATTGTATGGCAACTGCCATCCCAAATATGATATTCAAAATATATATATACGTAATTGTACTACATTAATGCCTTTTGAAAACCAGCCTTCCTTTCTCATTTGCAACAGTGCATACATTTCCCTGCAAAATATTCCCATGCATTTTGCGAGACTACCAAAAGGGCTTTTGCATCAAATCTTCACAGTAATGCTTTTGTATGATTTATCAATACAATGTGCATGATAATAATATATACATTAAATAAGTAAAATACAATTTGACTGGAAAAACTGCTGTGTGGTTATGACGTTTTAACTTTAATTAAGTTTCAGGTGTGGCTGCAATGAGATGTGTGTGTGTGTGTGCACTGCATAGGAGAGAGAGAGAGAGAGAGTGTGCGAGAGAGAGTGTGCCAGATAAGAAGCCAAATTCTGCTCTGCAGTGGATTGGTATAACTCAGGTACGGGACGGGGGTGTGTGTGTGTGTGTTTGGCATGTGGCCACACCTGAGAGAGAGACACACGGAGGGAGGACAGCGGGATAATCTGATTCTTCTTCTATGCCGCAGAACCTCGGCAACTTTACGGACTCCCTCTTCCCTCTCTGGACCTCCACAAAAAGAAAAAAGAGGCTCAAGGTCACCCCCCCTCCAAAACCCGCCCCCCCCTCCACCCCCTCCTGCACCCAGCGGAGCTGATTGTCAGTCTGGTCGCCAGCCCCTCTGCCTCCCTGCTCCTCCTCTATGCAGACACACCTGGATCCTGGCCCAGACTGAGCGCAGACTGGCCGTCGTGCTGCTCGCCAGCTCGTGAACCGAGCCCAGCAGAACCCTCTGTCTCTCCCTTCCCTCCCCCTCGGACTCCCACTCCCTCCAGACGGAGCGACCCGCCCCCTCGTAGAGGACGCGGGACTTTGACGCCGGGGGCCGAAGCGCGGTGGTGGAGGCGGAGGGAGGGGGGGGGAGGCTGTTTTTGGCGTCGGTTCGAGTCCCAACCCGGCTCGTCTCCCCTCGAGTTTCCCCTCGAGGACCCTTATGAGTGTGGGCAGCCATGGCGGCTGACGGCCTTCAGTACCGCGCCCTCTTCGAGTACAAGCGGGAGCGCGGCGACGACATCAGCCTGCTGCCCGGCGACCTGCTCACCGTCCCCAAGGCGACCGGCGTCGCGGGCGACCACCAGGGTAGTCCCAGAGGATGGCTGCACGGCACCAACGAGCGCACCAAGGACACCGGAGACTTCCCCGGCACCTTTGTGGAATACCTGGGGCTGGTGCGGGGGGGCCTGCCCCCTGCCAAGCCCAGGCCCAGGCCCGTCCCACCCACCCCGGGGGGATCGCATGACGCCCCGAGTCCCCAGCCTCCGGGGGCCTGCCACGCCCCAGCAGGTGAGTCCAGCCGCGCCCTCTCGCTAGCTTCTTGAGTGTCGGGAGAGCCCCTGTGTCTTAAGACTTGGTTTCCCACGATGCAGTAGAACGCGGTGTGGCTTTTCACGCCGTCGACTGAGCGGCCCGAGGTCACGCGCGACCGAACGGAGCCCAGAGTTGAGACCGACACTGTCGGCCACTTGGAATGCGACAAAAACGCCGAGTATCTGGAGCCACTGGGAGTCTCACCAACTATCTACCATGTAACATGCAAGGCAGTCTGCCTCTCTGAAGTCCCCAGTCATGGCCTGTGTGAAGGAGTGAGCAGGGTATCAACGTGGCACGTGTGTGTGTGTGCAGGGAGAGCTGTGCGTGTGAGCACGCTCCAGTGCATATCCTTGCTTGACTCGCAGGCGGATGAGTTTGTTTTGATGTTTTATTCACTATCCAGACATTACGGTGGAGAAGCGAGGGATGCGATGCTGCTCGTAGGCCCACGGTACGAGCTAGCTAAACGCTGCTCGTCAAACGCTGTTGTCTGTTCGGAGAGGCTTTGATGGGTGTGTTTGACAGGTTAGCTCTGTTGTACAGCTGCTGGTGTGCTGGAGCTGGTGTTGTGTAAAGTGTGGCTGTTTTATTTATTTTGGGCTAAATGGGTCACGTAAACGGATACAGACAGACAGATGCAGACAGACAGACAAGTCAGATAGACAGACGGACAGACGGACAGACAAATATCCAGACAGACGGCATGCTCTTCTAGACTGAGTCCTCGTCCCAGCGCTGCTCTCGGTCTTGTCTGGCATGGTCTCCTTTTCTCTTTTTGATGCGAGTGGGCCAGGCCTGTCCTGGGTTATTTATACACATCTCTCTCTGCCTCTGCCCTCTATCTCTTACTGTGCCTCTCTCTCTCGTTCTATCGCTCTCTCTCCCTCGCCCCATCTCTCTCTCTCTGGCCCTATGTGCAAGGTTTTTACGAGCTTCCCAGGCAGACAAGAATAGAACCGTTTTCTGTCCTGCCAGCCAGCAATGCAAGGCTGAAGTTGTCTTGAATAATTGATTTTCTGGTGAATTGGCTGACTAACACTTCACCTTTCCACCAATCACAGACTCCCTCAGCATTTTGTTGTCAGTGGTAGGCCTGTGGGAATGAGTGACAGTTGCCCAATCAGCACCACTCCCATCGCCGTGGTGACAAGCCAGCACATCCTGTTCTTGGTTTACCACCCTGCTGTGAAATACTACCAGTAATAGTCTGGACTTTATCTCTCTCCTCCTCTCCTCCTCTCTCCTCCTCTCCTCTCCTCTCTCCTCTCCTCCTCTCCCCTCTCTTCTCTCCTCCTCTCTCCTCCTCCTCTCTCCTCACCAAACCAGAGAAGTTGAGTGAGGCTTATTTATTTTAAGTCCTGTTAAGACTATGAAATCATGGCCTCTCCAAAAACAGAAAACAAAAAGAAAAGAGACAGGCCCGCTTGAATTATGCATGAGACCAGCACTCCCAACTCAGTCTCTCTCCTGTGTTCTCTGAGATTACACTGACTAGTCTGAGCCCTCCTTGCAGAGTTGGAATCGGGTCTTGAATGCAAGCCTACACGTTCCCCAGGGCTATGGCTAGCCCGTAGGATGCCTCGTCAATTATGACACGCGCTAATGATTCTCTGATGATGCCATAACGAGTCTACCAGCAGGTGTGCCGGCAGTGTGGGCGGAGCCAGCTACGCTAATGAAGGTTCATTCAGGAGGTAATGGGCTAAGCCTACAGAGCCCGTGCTCTCTCTGATTGGAGGAGACAAAGGCTGGTGGGAGGGGTCATTTGGCTCCCGTGTGTGTGTGTCTGAAGCCTTTTGATGTAAACGAAAGCTCCAATTAGATCCCTCAGATCATATGTGCCTCCACATGCTAGCATGACAAGCCCTGCCATGCCGACGTGCTTTCAGGAAGCTACACCCATAGATATATATATACACTAGATGTCTTACAGCGGCGTCTAGAACGTCCGCACATGGCGGCCATCTTGCCACAGGCAACTCGCTCACCCATAACATTGTGTTGATGCTGCATACTTATGAATAATTCTGTAATTTTTAAAAAATGTAATAGAAGTATGCAGTGGAATAGCGACATCTCTGACGTTGATAACAAACCAAACCGTTTAAAAATCGGTTGAAAATTGAGCAAGTTATGGTCATTTAAAAAGTACACGTAGCATCAACACAATGTTATGGGTGAGCGAGTTGCCTGTGGCAAGATGGCCGCCATGTGCGGACGTTCGACTCCGTTGTCCAGTAACGCGGACGAAACATCTAGTGTTTATATATATCTATGGCTGCACCACCTCTTGGACGAGTCATGGACAGTGTAAAATACACACTGTGCCTCGTCGGGTGTTATACACAGTGTGTGTGTATGTATGTGTGTGTGTGTGTTAGTTGACCCTGAAATGAGGTCTGGCCACGCTGAAGCCCCGTCACCCTCTGGCCAGGCCGTAGACATCACGTACCGTTTTCAACCACTGCGCTGTGTGGACTAGATGGACTGTTTGGAGCATTTCTTACTCCGTCCTCTTGTTCCCTGCCAGATCCCTCGCTTCCTCTCTTATTTTTCTCTCTCTCTCTCTCTCTCTCTCTCTCTCTCTCTCTCTCTCTCTCTCTCTCTCTCTCTCTCTCTCTCTGTCTGTCTGTCTGTCTGTCTGTCTGTCTGTCTCTCCTGTCTGTCTGTCTGTCTGTCTGTCTGTCTCTCCTGTCTGTCTGTCTCCCTCTCTCCTTTTCTCCCTCGCTCCCTCCCTCTCTCCTTTTCTCCCTCGCTCGCTCCCTCTCTCCTTTTCTCCCTCGCTCCCTGGGTCTCTCTTGTCACGTGCCCGTTCAGTACACAACCTCGCTGTGGAGGCACAATTAGCCAAGCCAGCCGTGTGGTCGACCTGCAGCGCGGTGCTCAGTGAACAGGGGCCAGACCTCAGCTGAGGAGCACAGATCCAGACTAATGACATGCCAGGGGTTTGATCTTCCCTGGCGGCTGATTGGCTGATGACATGCCAGGGGTTTGATCTTCCCTGCGGGCTGATTGGCTGTCATGTCGTGAAGCTGACCTATTTGTTTTCCCGATGAAACGTGGTTCTAAAGGGGG
>NC_140386.1:9567500-9577500 GCF_054491055.1 Hypomesus nipponensis | reverse complement strand
TCATTTCATCTCATGGAAGGAGAAGGTGTGTGTGTGTGTCTAATACCGAAGCTGTAGTCACCCACTCCAGGGACCAAGATCTACCTGGGTCTACCTGGGGTCCATCCAGTCATTGGGTTGTGACTAGATTGAGGGTTTATAGAGTGGAGTATTTGAGAGAGCAGGGCAAGGGAAGTTGAACATCTCAGCTTTACTCTCCCTAACTTCCCCTGGGAGAGAGAGAGGAGGGGGGGGAAGGCTGGAGGAGGAGGGGGGGCTTGGTATTGCCTTGCCTCAGCCTCCATCACCACAGGTGAATGCACTTGTCAAAAACTGAAAAATGGACGCATGCCGTTGATTTCTTTTCTCCCATCCACAAATGTGCAGTTTTTTTCTTTTATTTATAACACCATGTTGCATCTAGGGTTTATCCGTTCCCTGTGGTGGCTTTGTTTTTATGGATGTTTTTTCGACACTCAAACACGCACAAAGAAAATGTTTCAGTTCAACATCTATTCCCTCTGAGGTGGGAGTTGGGGGTGTTTATGTGTGGAGATATTGTGTATGTGTCCGCAGGGTGCAGCTGTTGTAGGGGACGTCCTGTTATAGCATTCCTCTCCCAGTCTGGGAGGGGTATAAACACCAGGCTTTCGGCAGGAGAAACTGCGACTCGTAAATCGGTGTTTCTCTCCTGTTTGGGACCGTTTCAGAAAGAGATTTCTGAGAAGAAGACGACCTCCCCCCGCCACCATCACCACACCACCACCACCAGCATGGGACTTGATTTCTCTCAATATCCCCTTTTTTACTTCAGGGGGCAATTTATGACCACCTATAAAGCGACACGCTTTTTATGCCCTGGATTTAACGTCCAGGTCCTCCGTGCATATCAAGGCTCGCTGAACAGCCCCCCAGCCACCCGACGCTCGTTTGAGCAGTTTAATCTAGTCGTTTGGAGGCACAGTAAAAAACCTTAAGTGTTGTTTTGTTTCAGGACCGTCTAAGGGCAGGACTGTTTTCCAGGTCCAAAGTGTCGACTTTATTCAGCTACATGTACTTGCTTTCATATCCCATTAAATGGTATCGGGCAAAATAAATGCAACTGGTTCAATGTCTCTCGCCCTCTCATGCTCTCTTTAACCCTCTCTCAATGCTTTCATTGTGTCGGAGCCACGGAAGGGGAGCGTACAGCTTGGCAGTACTGGCACGAGTGTGTGTGTGTGTGTGTGTGTGTGAAAGAGAAAGAGTGTGTGTGTGTGTGTGTGTGAGAGAGACAGGGTGTGTGTGTGTGGGGGGGGGGGTACAGGGCGTTAACTGTGAGCAGAGTTGCCAGTTGGGGCTACAGAATGCCAACTGTCAGGGCGAGTGAGGTGAAAGAGTCTCTGTTGGTCCTGGGGGGGGGTCACTCACACACACACACACTGACACCCACACACACACTCACTGACACAATCACACACTCACTGACACACTCACACCCGCACACAGACAAATGTACTATTCCCAAGTGAAAATCAACGATGTTTGTTCTCAGTTTGGAGTCGCTCCTTGAAAACGCCTTATTTTATTACCCTGCAAACAGCCTTCCGAAGCATTATACACAACAAGATCATTACAGTTTACACAGTTAGCTGAATCCAGTTTACGCAAGCAAGCATATTTGTCATCGTCAATTCAGCTTGGCGTTTTCCTTTTTCTCTTCGTTTTCTGCGCGTACGGACATTTTCCTCGGACTGGGAATGCATCCCCTCATGAGCCGGCGACCCCGGGGCAGAGCGCCGCTCCTTTCACCAGGAACGGGAACGGCGGATCGCTGAGTGCCTCGCTGCGTCTGAGCGCTGATGTCAGTTCCTGTGAGGGAACAAAGAGAGCTCGCTCCCGACGCTCGGAGCGACGCTGGTGTTCCAGCTCACGACAAGATCTCAGGAGCAAACTAGGTCAAGCTTTCCCCCCCCGCGCCAGCAGTTCCTCCCCCTCACCCACCCATCTTGCCCCCTGAAGTTAAACAGTTCTTCCTGACTCCCTGCCCCCCTTACCTCCGTCACCTCCTCCCCCTGTCTTCTTTCATCTTGGAGAGAAATGTGCACCGTCTTCCAAAGGCACCAGATACATGACTGATGCCTCAGCCAATACGTCCTAAGTAAGCAGTTCTGTATGTTGACACAGGTGTTGATGGTGGTGGTGGGGGGGGGGCAGGGCTACACCTTCCTTGAAGTGGGCGCCTTCCACCCTCGGTTGTGTGTCATCTTCAAAACATTTAGTTTGAGCTCTTAGAAGTGTGACAGCATAATTCCAGGGGAAATGAAAAGGAAACTATTCTGGGCCCTTGTGTAAATGACTGGGTGACCCAATCGCACACCCAACCACACATACACACACACACACACACCCACCCACCAAAAACTGTGGAGCGTGTGGTTGCTTACACTGACGCTCTCTGCCATGGCGACCCGGTATCTGGGTGTGTTTGAGTAGCCCTGCTCATGTTAAACACACTGTCTTAGTGTACACATGTAGGCCTGATCACTGTGTACCGAGGAGAAGAGCTGCTCTTTGTTTGATGGGCCTCTCTCTCTGTGCGCTCTGCCCAGACGTGGAACCAGTGGTGTGGCTAATCTGTTGGCTGGCGTTTCGACGATCTGTTGTTCAGACGGATGGTAGCTTGCGCTACGTCATCCTGTTCTCTGGTTGTTGACTGACTGGGGGAGGAGAACGTTCCATATTGACTCGATACTGTCGCTCGTTTCATAACATGTTTGGTTGGAGTGTCCCGTTAGCCATCTAATGAACCTTTTTATGATTTATCATTTTAGATGCAAGCAAGCTGTCCTCTAGTAGAATATTCCGAAGGAGAACGTGCATTGGAAGAATCTCCTTATATTGTATATGGCTTCAATGAAAGAACGCCAGAATCAAACCTAGAAGGAACTGGGTTGCTTTCTGGTGATGCTTACGTGGGAACGTGGGGAAGGTGGTGTGTGTGTGTGTGTGTTGTCGGCCGGGAGATGGGGGTGAGTCGAGGCAGGCAGGTGCAGGGAGAGTTTCGCCGACTCAGGGTGTGTGTGTGTGTGTGTGTGTAGGAGAAGAGAGAAACCTAGACGTGGTGTTTTTCCATCGTGGGATCAAGTCACGCAGTCGTAAGGTCAGCACTTCTTTGTCCCTGCAGGTCAGGTGTGTTTACTTCTCTGGTCTCCTTAGTCCTTCCTTACCTCTGTAACGTGAGTGGATGTTTACCTCGGCTCTTTCCAAGTCCTTACGCTTTTTCTTTTTCCGTCATGGGTAGTGGACAGGCTCTGTGTGTGTGTGTGTGTTGCGTGTGTGTGAGTGATGGTGTATATATAAGTTGAGTGTGTGTGTGTGTGTGTGTGTGTCATGCACGCATGTTCCTTTCACCTTCTCACAAGAGCCTTTCATTATCAGGTAGGGGCATCTCCCATGTTCAGGCTGTGTGCTAGCGGACAGTGTTTTCCGCAGAGGTATTTGTGTGATGCCTAATGATATTCCTTGAGCTCATTTCCCTTCTCTTCTACACGCGTCACCTACAGAAGTCGAGATGGGATCGAACTCGAATCCAGCAAGCCGAAATCCCCGCAATCCGCTTTCTCGAGCAAGTCTCTCTTTGAAGGCCAAGACAAGGCAGCGATGCCAGAAGGAGATACGCTCCGGCTGGAATAATACCTGTGTTTACCATCCCTCCGTCCTCCCCCTTTTCTCTCCCTCTCTGTTCTCTGTCTTCCAAAAGAATGCGTCGGTCGATCTGATAGCAGTCGGTTTGTGTCCACCAGGACCAAAGTGGAGACGGAAAGTAGTATTTCTAACACACACACACACACACACTCTCAGACTGGCGAGCGCGATGGTAATTGCTTCTTAAGTTGATTGATCTGTTCTCGGGGTGCGTGGTGGAGGCGAGCGCGGAGCGGGCCGGCGTGGTTACTGGATGAGGAATGCCTGCTCTAGAGAGGACAGTGTGTATTATTAATGCAGCTCTGATATGACAGATGCTTAGTGTACTTCTATTGGATACACTCTCTCTTTCTTTGTCTCTCCCTTTCTCTCTCTCCCTTCTCCTCTGAAGTCAGTTCTGATCAATCTTTCACAAAATGTACATGTTTGTGTGTGTGTGTGGGCGGGGGGGCAGTGGTGTTTGTGTGTGTGTGTGTGTGTGTGTGTGTGTGTGGGGTTGAACTGCCCCTGAACCTGCTCCTTTCGGTTTGGCTTGAAGGATATCTGGCTCGGTCGTCCTTCTGGTGTGCGTTCCTCTCCTCCGCCCTCACACCCCCCCCTTCATCCTGCCCCTCCCTCTCTTTAAGAAGTAGACCTGGGCAGGAACAGAGAGTTTAATTCGGGGGTTCAGGGATCGGGCTGGGAGGAACTTTCTGGAGGAATGTTCTGGAGGAACGGCGGGTTCCTCACGCCAGGAGGAAGTGGGGAAAGTTATCAAATCACGAAGGTCGCGTCCTTCTGAGAGCTTGGAGTGACAGACAAGAAACGATCGAGAGCAATTTGTCCTCTCTCTTTATTTTTTTGTCAATCTCTCTCTCTCTCTTTCTCTCTCTCTCGCTCTCTCACTCTCTCTCACTCTCTCTCACTCTGTCACTGTCACTCACTCACACTATCTCTCCCCCCCCCCCTCTCTCTCTTTTTCTCCCAAGACAAATGGAAACGTCCAACGCCCCACACCCCAGTTTGGAAGCAGGGTCATGATAAATGTCTTGGCTTCTGCCTCAGATCCCAGTCAGTTTATGGGAGGAGTCAGAGACCCATGGGGAGGGGCATCATCCAGAACTCTCCAACTCTTTGAAAAGAGCGCACCATCTGGACGGGCCGCTTGAAGGGACTGAGGTCATAGTTTCTCCGTAGCGGACAGAACTCAGACTGGGGGGGGGGGGGGGGGGGCAGGTCCATTCCAGACTGCGTCAGACTGTCAACACAGCCTCTCCCCGGCAACCCCCGGGCTCCGGTGTAAACACCCGTGCCGTTGCCATGACGGCGACCGGGGGAATGTTCTGGAAGGCGGGCGTTGCGGCTAGGCAGTTTTAGATTTTATTTTAGGCCCGTGGCTGAATTGTGACCACATCGTTGTAGAGGCTGACCGCCTCCTTAGATCATGACGCCAGGCCAGGTCAGGTCAGGTCAGGCCAGGTCAGGTCTTGTCAGGTCTTTCCTGTTGTCTGGATGTAACATGGAGGTTGTGGCTCGGTGTTAACCTTCGACAGTACGGCCACTGCTCATCACAGTGGAGACTCAGTATCTCTCTCTCCTGTAGTCTCCAGTAGTCTCTCTCTCCCTCTCCTGTAGTCTCTCTCCTGTAGTCTCTAGTAGTCTCTCTCTCTCTCTACTGTAGTTGTGAGAGCTGCAGACCAGAGGAGACTACCCAGTTCTGCCCCCCTGCCTCCCAGCATGGTGCCCCCCTGCCTCCAAGCATGTTGCCCCCCTGCCTCCAAGCATGTTGCCCCCCTGCCTCCCAGCAGGGTGCCCCCCTGCCTCCCAGCAGGGTGCCCCCCCTCATCCCGCTCCGCTCATTATGCCTCTCACTTGCTTCAGGATCCACTTTCAAATATGTGCACTCTGACTTTATTGCATCGTTTGACGAGACACAGAAGGGCAAGTGTGTGTGTGTGTGTGTGTTTGTTTGTGTGTTTGTGTGTGTGTGTGTGTCCCTCCCTGTCTTACCTGTGCTGTGTGACGGCCGAGTCATCCTGATGGGTGTCCCACTGTATTAGTCTTCTCATGTATCTTCGCAGGCCGCCTACTCTGGGGGGGATTCAATTATACCCCCTATAGCGTCCCCCCCCCCACACACACACAGCCCCCCGTGCAGTTTACTGTTACCTCGTTACTCCTCTGAAACACTTTTTCATTTAGGCTTTTCTCATTTAATCACCGACTGGTATTCCAGAGTGTATCCCAGCCGGCGCAATATATCACAATCTTTTTTACCAGTTAAAACAATCATTCGTTCATCTGCCTTTCTCTTATTCATCCATCCGTCTCTTATTTAATCACACATTAAGCCCATCTCTCTGTACCGTTCCCAAAAACCTTATTTATCTAGCGGTTAGCAATTCCTAATCTATTTACCATTTCAGATTTTGAAAAGAAGAGTTTTTTTTCTACCTAAAGCAATAAAAATAATATATATATTTTTTTTTTGGGGGGGGGGGGGGCTGCTGAATCGATCTGTTACAATCTTTACATTTCTCCACGTTTATCTTTTAAAAACAAAAATGCTTGAGTTTAAGCTCTGTGGTGAAAATGTGCCCTCCATCATGTGAGGCCAGGGCAGAAAGCCTCGGCCCTGGCAGACTGACCATCGCTGTGAAGACAAAACAACCACAGAAACATCTCCCCCCCCCCCCCTTGCTCATCATCTCCCTCGCTGAATTGTAAATCCCTCTCCCCGAGGCCTGATCCGCCAGTAATTCAGGAATCTCTCTCCTCCATTTCCCGGGATCAAGCAGGAAATCTAGGACTGTCCTGTCCAGGGATGAGGCCCCCAGACTGGGCTCAGGAGAGGCGATACGAAGCCCGGCTTCTGGAGCTCCAGGGTCTTGCTATTGTCCGGCCTAAATCCCTGCTAATCCACGACTGAATGGATCGAGGCTGAATGTCCGAGCACCCTGAATAGTAACACCCTGACAGACAGGAAGGTAGTTAAACGGAGCGCGGAGGAGAAACAGGAGGAGATGGGAGGGGGAAAATGAGATTAGAGGGGATGGGCCTGGTGAAGCCTATCGCTGAACAGCAAAATCACTGTGATTTTTGCCGCGGACGCTAGAACTTAGGGCTGTGTAGCCCTGCTCTCAGAAATAACTATCATTGATGGAGAGAGAGGGGGGGGGAGGCGAGGAGGGGCAGACAGATGGAGAGACAGGCTGAGGAAAACGGAGGCTTGGAAACCACTAGCGAGGGAAATCACTGTCATTTAGGTCTGGAGTGAGGAGGCGTGAGGAAGGGGAGAGAGAGAGAGTAAGAAAATCGGCCAGGAAATTGCCGTCATTTAGAACTAGTCCACATCTAGGTGGGAGTAAGAAAAGACTCTCCCTCTCCCCCCCCTCTCTCTCTCTCCCCCCTCTCTCTCTCTCTCTCTCTCCCCCCTCCTCTCTCTCTGTCTCCCTCCTGAGCTGTAGTTGCGAGGGGTTTTGAAGAGAAGGAAGTCTTTTCTGCAGCCAGCTAGATGAGGCCCAAAATAGACTTCCAGCTCCGAGGATAAGGATCAAACGGGCCTGGCTGTGCTGGCTCAGAGCTCCCGCTGGCTGGGAGAGGGAGGAGGGAGAGGAGGGAGGATGAGGGGGGGAGGGAGAGGAGGGAGGATGAGAAGGAGGGGGGAGGGAGGGGGAGAGGAGGGAGGAGGATGAGGAGGGAGAGAAGGGAGGATGAGGGAGGATGAGGAGGGGGGGAGGGACGATGAGGAGGGAGAGGAGGGAGGATAAGGAGGGGGGAGGATGAGGAAGGGGGGAGGGAGAGGAAGGAGGATGAGGAGGGGGGGAGGGAGAAGAGGGAGGATGAGGAGGGGGGGAAGATGAGGAGGGGGGAGGATGAGGAGGGGGGGGAGGGGGAGAGGAGGGAGGATGAGGAGGGGGGGGGAAGATGAGGAGGGGGGAGGATGAGGAGGGGGAGAGGGAGAAGAGGGAGGATGAGGAGGGGGGGGAAGATGAGGAGGGGGGAGGATGAGGAGGGGGGGAGGGAGAAGAGGGAGGATGAGGAGGGGGGGGGGGGGGAGATGAGGGAGGATGAGGAGGGGGGGGGAGGGAGATGAGGGAGGATGAGGAGGGGGGGAGGGAGAGGAAGGAAGATGAGGAGGGGGGGAGGTAGGATGAGGAGGAGGGCAGGTGTTTGGGTGGAAATGGGACATGATAGGGTGGGGTAGGGGGCTCGTTGTAATGTGTGTGTGTGAGTGTGTGTGAGAGAGGGAGAGAGAGAGAAGAGTGGTTTAAGCTGGTGGGATGGGCTGGAGGAGTGATTAGGATTTTAGTTTAAATTGGAGCCCAAGGGAGAGCACCACCCCTCTCTCTCTTCTCTTCTTTTGTTGAAAAGAGAACAGACGCATTGCAGGGGCTGGGGGGCTGGGGGGCTGGGGGGCTGGGGGGGGGGTTGTAACAGTGAACCCCCCAAAAATTGAGTTTAATCACTGCACCAACCACTTTGGTTACACCCCTGTTAAACTACATGGGATGGAGGTGGGTGGTGGGGGCAAAGGAGGAGGAGGAGGGGGGCTAAATCATCCGCCCACGCAGAGCTGCTCAGGTTTTCCCCCGTCCCGCCATTCCCATGGCGATGCCTACAGGTGTGTCTCCCGGGGTTACCGGGAGAAGGCCACAGAACTCCCTCCTCCTCCTCCTCCTCCTCCTCCTCCTCCTCCCTGCACGTTTCCCTGCTCTGACTGATAATGGCCCAATCCTCAGCCACGAGGAAATGAGATGTCCCCTGTGGCCAATGGATTTTCCTCCAGGAATCGTTCTTGTGCCTGTGTGTGTGTGTGTGTGTGTGTTTAGTTGACCTTTTCAACTGCTGTGGTTCTGATTAACAGGTTCGATGCTGGAGCCTGTTTGAAACACAGCCCTCATCATCCTTCTGCCCTGCTGCTCCTTGTTACAGTTTTAATGGTCACTTAGGAGTTTGTTGTTTTAATTGCCAATTATTCCTCATGGCGGTTAAATAATGGGGAATGCTTGAATGCTTTAGTGTGTCCGTTCCTGCGAATTTCATCAGATTGACTGATTTTATCCTTCAGAAATGTGTGTGTGTTTCCCTGAAGTATGTGTGTGTGTGTGTGTGTGTGGCCAGGGGTTGAAGATAAAGACGGAGTAGACCTTTACCAAAAAAACGTCAAGAATGGTCAGTCCATCATGCATTGCATTTGGTCCATATAGCAACACACACACACACACACACACACACCATGGTCCACTGCCCTTCAGCTATCAGATGAAACATTCTATCAATTCTGCCGAGGCAATCATTGAAGAAAAACAGCACTTCTTCTTTGGCAGTGGTCGGTTTGAGGTAGAGCACAGAATATTCTCCAGGAGATACCTTCCTGTGAAGTAGGATCTGCTTCAGGGATAAGGTTCCTATCTCTCTCTCCAAACACACACACACACACAGGCAATCCAATCTTCACTGCATCCTGTCACTTCATAGATGCACTACACGTGTGTGTGTGTGTGTGTGTGTGTGTGTGCATGTGTGTGTGTGATGGACAGCATCCCAGCAAGGGAACAGAGCCTGTCAACCTTTACAGATGGATGCTGCAGAAAGGGGAAAATGAGCCATCATTCTTTTCTTTCCTTCTCATCCCTCCTTCTAGAAATTTCTCTCCTTTTACATTCCTCCCCCCTCAGTGTTGGGTTGAGGGTGTGTGCTGTCCTTCTAGAGCCTGGCTCTACGTTCTGCTTTCCTGAACATTTCCAGAACATTCTTTGGAAAAGGCCTGGGAGCTAAACCGACGTTAGATATTCCATGCTCATACACACACACACACACACACTTCGCCATTTCATTCCTCTCATCTCTCTGTGCTTCATACTCAAGGTTGCGCACTCTGCTTCCGTCGTGAGTGATAATCTCACTTCCTATTTAATCCAGCAGTACTCATCATTAATCCTAATCCCGTCTCATCCCTGCTGTAGGACTCACCTTGTGCCACGCAAGGTTCTACCGTTTTACCCAGATTAAACACAGAATCCTTCTACTGCTGAGCGACCTGTTGTCTTTGTGTCTGTTGTGAAATGTGGTCTGTGAAGTCTGGAGCCTACGCACACACACACACACACACACACACACACATTGCACATCGCACACATATTACACACAAACATTTGTCATCAGTTATCCCCTAATGACCATGGTGTCATTATCATCTTATCCCTTAACCCTCTCACACCCTGGTTTATAAACACACACCTCCCCCCTCCCCCAGTGCCCTTCACTCATCCAGGAATCCCCTCACACACCTGCACACACTCCGCCCTCAAACGCTCATTAGTTATTTCTTCCATGACCATTGTGTCACTAT
>NC_140386.1:9552500-9562500 GCF_054491055.1 Hypomesus nipponensis | reverse complement strand
TCTTATTCCTTATCCCCCTACAGATATCTCTTTGTCTCCTTCCCTCTACCTCTAACTCATTTTTCTCTTCCTCCATCTCTCCCAAGCAGGTTTCTTCTACCTTATTACCAACGCCATTTTCCTCTCACTTTCCCCTTCTCTCTCTCTTTCTGTCTTTGTCTGTCTCTCTGTCTCTTTGTCTGTCTGTCTCTCTCTGTCTGTCTGACTGCCTGTCTGTCTCTCTGTCTGACTGGTTATCTGGCTACCTGGTTGCCTGCATACTGACACAAATGCCAACACACACACACACACAGTCAGATTTGTATAAACACATGCAAGGACACATGAACAGTCAGACTTGCATCATCCCAAACACGGACACGTAGTCATACTGACGCAAACAAGCCATCACACACAACCCTCGACAGAACCGTACACAAATACACACTATCACCGATCACACACACAGACACACACACACACACACACAGATAAGATCTGTCCCTGGCAGAACACTGTGTCAAAACAGCAGCTGTCCTTCTCCTCTTCCCTCTGGCCCGTACTGCCTGGAAACATTACTCCTCTTTTTTTTTTTTACTTTGGGAATCTGCTCTCTTAAATTCTAACTTTCTGCATTCTCTGTGGTCCCACTCTGCGAGGCAAGGAACACGCTCTGAGACATCTGTTCTCTGGTTTTAGTAGAGGCCAGTTCCCTGGTTCCTTAATACTAGTTTGACAATCAGCGTGTGTGCTTGTGTGTGTGTGTGAAGAAGTGTTGTGTGTGTGTGTATGTGCATGTCTTAGCAAGAACAAGCAGTGTTTGTGACACACACACGCACACAAAAGCATTTGGACACATAGACCAACCGGCAAACATACAGGTATACAAAATACACGCACACACACACCTCGGGTACACAGTGCCGTGCTCTGAGCCCATCTGAACCCTCCAACTCTAAACAGAGCACTCCTCCTCTCAGAACATCCATTTTTCATGGCCAGAGTCCTTGATGGACCAAGAGCCACACATGCGGTTCGGCATCCCGGCTAAGCACCATGAATATTTGATGTCCTGGGTCATTTTTCTTCCAAAAAGAAACTCTGTCAAGCTGCTGTCATTTTAACCCTGCGCCAACCTCTCCTGCCCCACACACTCTCTCTCTCTCTCTCTCTCTCTCTCTCTCTCTCTCTCTCTCTCTCTCTCTCTCTCTCTCTCTCTCTCTCTCTCTCTCTCTCTCTCTCTCTCTCTCTCTCTCTCTCTCTCTCTCTCTCTCTCTCTCTCTCTCTCTCTCTCTCTCTCTCTCTCTCTCTCTCTCTCTCTCTCTCTCTCTCTCTCTGCCTTCTCGCTCGCTCTGTCTCTCTCTCTCTACCTGCCTGTTTGATAAAAAGGTGATACTGTGCTGTCTCCTTGTGTGTGTGTGTGTGTGTGTGAGAGAGAGGGTGCGTCTTTGTCTATTGACATCTTCTCTTCAGTATCTAACTCTCTCTGCTTCATGGCTCTGGTGTTTTGTTGACCTCCAACTGTTTCCCAGGAACAAGGACACATATGTTTAAACTAGGTACATTCTGACTGGAATGTTACATTCATGCATGTGAGCTCTTTCTGAACATGCACTGTATAGTGTGTGTGTGAGGCCCTGAGTGCTTTATATGTGTATTTGATTTGCATGCATGCTGTGTAAGTGTGTGTGTGTGTGTGAGAGAGAGAGTGACCCTGGTAATGCAGGTGATGTCCTCCATCAGGAGTGTGTGTGTGTGTGTGTGTGTGTGTTTGGCAGGAGGCCCCCAGGCCCAGCACTGCTCAGGGTTAATGGATGGACCTGTCCCTCCACTGACAGCAGTTTAATAACCGAACCTGTGGACCTAGCACAGCCTGGGAGGGTGGGATGGAGGGAGGGAGGGAGGGAGGGAGGGAGGGAGGGAGGGATGGAGGGAGGGAGGAGGAGAGGAGGAGAGGAGGAGAGGAGGGGAGAGGAGGAGCGCCAGTTCTGTCGGAAGCACAGCGACGGAGAACATCACGGAGATCTCCAGAGAACACCAGAGTTCTCCAGAGAACAAAGGAAAGGGGGGAGGTTGCCTGGAGGAGTCCAATATGACGTTGGCCAGGTGGGGGGGCGTGGGGGGGGCTCCGTGTAAGGCCCTCGTGCCCTGGCTGTTCGGAGGGCACAGCAGTGACGAGGACAGGTGACACTGAGACCGTGGAGCGCCCCAGCGTGACACAGAGCTGCTTCAACAGCCCAACACCTCCTCATAAAGACATCCACACGTCACGTCCTGTCGTTCCAAGGTTGAGTCGACGCTCGCTTCCCCCCCCCCACCCCCCCCCCACTTTTCTTCCTTTACATTTATTTATTTATTTGATCCTTATTTTTTCCCTTCTTTTACAGCTATGTCTTTTCCAGTAGGTCAGCATTAAAATCCCCATCTAAACGTGACACGAGCTGTGATGAATGAGTTACACGTTCCATTAATCACACGCTGCTGAGAGGGAGAGGGAGGGAGAGACAGAGGGAGAGGGAGAGGGAGAGGGAGAGAGAGAGGTAGAGAGACATGAAGAGAGAGAGGGAGAGAGAGGGAGAGAGAGAGAGAGGAAGAGAGACATGAAGAGGGAGAGGGGGGGAGGGAGGGAGGGAGGGAGAGAGAGAGGGAGAGAGGGAGGTAGAGAGACATGAAGAGAGAGAGGGAGGGAGGGAGAGACAAAGAGAGAGAGAGAGAGAGAGACATGAAGAGGGAGAGGGGGGGAGGGAGAGAGAGCTCCCTTTGTTTGTCATCCTCGGCGGGCGAGGGAGATGATTTACGTCTGGAGAACCGAGGAACCTCTCAGTACTAAAAAGTGCCCCAATCAAAGTGACAAAGTGGAATAACTGGTGCCTGAGCTACGTGGGGGGGGGGGGAATAATTGTGTTCAATCATAAATTCATTCCTCTCACTTCCAGAAATCCCTGTCGGTAATTAAGTGCCTTGAATGCTCTCAACTTCGACAGGATTGAGCCTATTAGCGAGGTGTGAAGTCTCTCTCCGGGCAAATGACTCCATTTACCTGGCTTAACCTGATGAACCCATCATGTGTAAGTGCTCGGGGTGTCCCCTGGTCTCGGACACAAACACACTGCCTGTGTTTCTCTCTCGCACAGAGGCGACGTGCTATTTTAGTTAGAAAAAGGGTCACGCATACAGAAGATCACAGACAATTACATCAAGTTACCACACAGTCTTGGTTTAAAAGTTTGACTTATGAGGTTCTTCTTGATAAAAACGTGGTGTCCTTGACCAACAAGCAGAGTTTAGCAGTTTAGTTTGTAAACAAGACCACGGTCAATACCAGAACGCAACTACAGCGATTTATGAATGTTTCTTTTCCTCTTATTTGAGTTCAGAGTTCAATGGTACCCATGGAGCAGCTATAAAGGAGAGTGTTTATGAAGGGGGTGGGGTGGGGGGGCGGGCGAGCGAGCGATAGTCTTCTTTGTGTCGTCCATATCTCTCCGAAAAAGACAGGATTAACTCGCTCCCGTCACCTGTCGTCTGAGCCAAGCTATCGCCAGCATCTTAAATTTGTTTCTCCTGCCGTGTTTTGATTGGCCGGCTGCGTTTAGCGGCTCGAGTGTCCTACTCGGGTCTTTTCCTTCGACCGCTTTTGGCGGGAAGCCGTCCCAAGGCTTTCCCGCTCTTTTGTCCACAGACAGCGCAGTGCGATCCAGCCGGCGGGCAAGTCACTAACGTGGTCTAATTCTCCACACACACACACAGTCACACACACACAGTCACACACACACACACACACCTCTTTCATAGTGAGATGAGCAGTTTCCCTCCTTCCTGTGTCCGCAGGGGCATTCATTGGCTCCTGGGTCGTTCTCTGATGCGATCAGCCTTTTATTGGCGCTGTGCTCATGGCTTTCACTTATCGCCGACCTCTCTACGTGGAGACGGGTGCCTGGCAGGGAGGAAATTAATAAGAGAGGTTGATAGCAGCATCCTCTAAGTCTTATCTTAATTATAAACAAGATAACCTGTGTGTGTGTGTGTGTGTGTCAGACACAGGAGTCTCAGGGTAGCAGGTGAGGGGGAAGACAAGTGGAGAGGCTTTAATTGCTTCCTCTGTCTCTCTCCTGTCTCTGTGTCTCCCTCCTCTCTCTCCCTCTCTCCTCTCCCTCCTCTCTCTCCCTCTCTCCTCTCCCTCCTCTCTCTCCCTCTCTCCTCTCCCTCCTCTCTCTCCCTCTCTCCTCTCCCTCCTCTCTCTCCCTCTCTCCTCTCCCTTTCCTGTGAGTGTGGCTGGTGTTCTGACTGGGACACTAGATCACTCGTTCACACTGCTACTGATGATTAGCAGCCTGGCTCGGCCTACCCTAAAGTTGTTGATAGACTGAGACCATTGATTTTGTGTGTGTGTGTGTGTGTGTGTGTGTGTGGGTGTGGGTGTGAAGTTGCACAAGTGACCATCCTGACAAGGTCATCTCAGAACAGCGTGTTCCCTCGTCGTCACTTTAATGTGTTTTTCTAAGAAGTGGTTTTCTGTTCCCTCTGTGGTTTGTTATAAAATGCAAGAGTTAGCTCACCTCCCTCCCTCCCTCCCTCCCTCCCTCCCTCCCTCCCTCCCTCCCTCCCTCCCTCCCTCCCTCCCTCCCTCCCTCCCTCCCTCCCTCCCTCCCTCCCTCCCTCCCTCCCTCCCTCCCTCCCTCCCTCCCTCCCTCCCTCCCTCCCACCCCCCACCTCTCTCTCTCTCCCTCCCCCTCTCCTGCCCCTCCCTCCCTCCCCCTCTCTCTCTTTCTACCTCTGTTTCTATCTTTCTCTCCCTCCATCTCCCTTTCTTGGTGGCTGTTGGTTTCCACGGCAGCTGTGAGAAATTAAGACCACTGGGGTGGTGACAGAAAGGGCTGGAACGACCGGAGACAGTTGCCGCGGGGACGGTTGCCATTGCGTTTGCAGGGTGTAACTGGTACTGCCACTGAGAGACAGGCTGTGCCTGTGTGTGTGTGTGTGTGTGTGTTCTGTGGCTAACTGGTTATACGTAACAAAAAACTACAACTCTACATGCAACAAAAAACGGACACGATTACAAATGCACGCGTTATCAAAGGAAAAAAAAAGTCAAACAGACACACGCACACATGCCAGGCACCAGTTGTGTGTGTGTACTCCCAGTGTGTATGTTGTGTGCATGTGTTTATTGGGCTGTAAATACATGGTATCCGTGAGAGGGGGTTGGGTTTACTTTGCTTGTGTGACCAATATAGTCTGAGCCTGCAAGGGTGTGTGTACAGTGTGTGTGTGTGTGTACAGTGTGTGTGTGTGTGTACAGTGTGTGTGTGTGTGTGTGTACAGTGTGTGTGTGTGTGTGTGTACAGTGTGTGTGTGTGTGTACAGTGTGTGTACAGTGTGTGTGTGTGTGTGTGTGTACAGTGTGTGTGTGTGTGTGTGGGGGGGGGGACTAAAGGGAACTGAAGCCTGGAGATAACTGCATAAGGACTGGGCCCCCTGCTGAGCATAATGCTACACAGCTCTACCGAGTGCTCTCTCTCTCTCTCTCTCTCTCTCTCTCTCTCTCTGTCTCTCTCTCTCTCTGTCTCTCTCTCTCTCTGTCTCTCTGTCTCTCTCTCTGTCTCTCTCTCTGTCTCTCTCTCTGTCTCTCTCTCTCTCTCTCTCTCTCTCTCTCTCTCTCTCTGTCTCTCTCTCTCTCTCTCTCTCTCTCTGTCTCTGTCTCTGTCTCTGTCTCTGTCTCTGTCTCTGTCTCTGTCTCTGTCTCTGTCTCTGTCTCTCTCTCTCTCTCTCTCTCTCTCTCTCTCTCTCTGTCTCTCTCTGTCTCTCTCTCTCTCTCTCTCTCTCTCTCTCTCTCTCTCTCTGTCTCTGTCTCTCTGTCTCTCTCTCCCTCCCTCCCTCCCTCTCTCTCAGCTTGTCAGATCCTGTATAGGGGTGATGTAGTGCAGTACATGGCTGTGTTCAGCATGTCTAAGTGCCCGGGTGCCTAAACAGCGCTCAGGGTTGGAGCGTGTCACACACAAGCAGGGAAGCCGATTTACGGTGTCCCTGTAAATTGCACGTGTGATGATGTTGAGGAAAATGGCAATAGAATAGTGTGTAACGGAAAAGCAAGAGCGGAGCATGTGGTAGAGGCTTTGTCTGGAAACAACCGCTTGTGTGTGTGTGTGTGTGGGGGTCCCGTAATTTGTGTGAACACTTGCTGGCTCAGAAATTGCCTGACTTGGATGGTGGTCATTGTTTCTGAAAGGCGAAGGGAACTGTGTCGTTGAGGGTATGTCGGTGGGGGGGGGGGGGGGGGGGGTGTTGCATTTGACATATCTATTTCTGAAATGAGGTGACAAGGTTATGTTGTGATTCGGGGGTGCAGAGGAGAGGTGGATGGAGGGGGGGGCGGGTGTATCTTGTTTAGGGAGGGGTGTTCCTGTGTGGGAGGGGTGTGCTTGTTTAGGGCTGGGGGGGGGGGGCGGTGGTGGTTTAAGTGTTTTCTGTGATGAGAGTGTTTGAGCAGAGCGTCATCGTCCATTTCCTGTAAGTGGTCATATGTGGGGTCTGCGTTCTCAGCCACACTCTGGAGTTAGTACTGTTAGGGCACTGGTGCTATTATAGCTCTCTCTCTTGGTTTCTCCTTAGCTCTGTGTCTCTCTTCTCTCCCTCCCCTTTCTCTCCCTCTCTTTCTCGCCCTCAATTTTTCTCTCTCTATCTCTGTTTCTCGCTATCCTTCTCTCTCTCTCTCCCTCTCCATATGTGTCTCTATTTCTCTTTCTCTCTCTCTCACCATATTTATCTATTTCTCTCTCCCTCTCCATATGTGTCTCTATTTCTCTTTCTCTCTCCCTCTCCATATTTATCTATTTCTCTCTCCCTCTCCATATGTGTCTCTATTTCTCTTTCTCTCTCCCTCTCCATATTTATCTATTTCTCTCTCCCTCTCCATATTTCTCTCTATCTATTCCCCCTGTCTCTGTGCCTGCTCTCTTCTCTTTACCCAGCCTGCCTTGCACTCCTGGGCTCACGGCGTCCAGTTAACGACCGCCAATGACAGGCGATCGATGAGCTGCAGGTCGACTCAGTGCGGACACACGTGAACGCGAAGACGTGCACCCCTGCACTACACACACACTACACACACACACCGAGAGAACACACACACACACCGAGAGAACAGACACACAGACTGTTTCCAGCCTCCTGCAATCTGCCGTCCAGATCTGGTCTTGTAATTACAGTACGTTCCTCCTCTTTCATCTCTTCTCTCCTTCCGAGACAGCCCTGTGCTCCCTCTGTCTGACCAACACCTCCAGCTGTCATTAAGCCCTCCCTCTGTCTCCCACCAGCCACAGTTGTGCCGCTAATAATGGAGCACTAAACAAATACAGCTATTACAGCAGAGTGAGGTGCTCTAATGACCTGCTTGTCTTTTCCGGACAAACTTGCTTACATGGCTGTGTGTGTGTGTGTGCTGTAAGCAAAGTTGTTGTTGTTTGATGGTGTTTGTGTGTTATATAACAGTAAGAGTTACGTGGTTATTGAACTTTCGCTGTGTAGGCTGATTCTCTGGCCTATTTATATAATTACAATTGATTTCTGGTTGTGTGTGTGTGTTTTCTGATATGCTTGCGGTTCCTTTGTTCAGTTGGCTAAAGCCAGAGGCTGTAAACCACCCCTCTAACTGCCTCTCTCGCTCCACCACTCCATCTTTATATCTCTACACCGCACTCTATTCTACCTCCCTGCCTCTCTCTCTCTCTCTCTCTCTCTCTCTCTCTCTCTCTCTCTCTCTTTATGTCTCTCTCTGACACACACACACTCTCTTTTTTATCTCCTCTCTCTCTCTCTCTCTCTCTCTCTCTCTCTCTCTCTCTCTCTCTCTCTCTCTCTCTCTCTCTCTCTCTCTCTCTCTCTCTCTCCCTCTCTCCATGCTCTCAGCAGACATATATGTCCATTAGCATCTTTGAGGATATATCAGGTCTAAGTGACATATGAGCCCTTTCTTCTGCTCCCTCCCTCCCTTTTTCACTCTCTCACCTTCTCGCTCACTCTCTCTCTCTTTTTCTCCAGTGAAGAGTGATGGGGTCAAAATTAGGGTCAAGAGCAATCTATCACTGTCCAAGAGAGAGACTGGGAGAGGGAGAGGGAGAGGGAGAGGGGGAGAGGGAGAGGGGGAGAGGGAGAGGGAGAGGGAGAGGGAGAGGGAGAGGGAGAGGGAGAGGGAGAGGGAGAGGGGGAGAGGGAGAGGGGGAGAGGGAGAGGGAGAGGGAGAGGGAGAGAGAGAGACAGAGAGACAGAGAGACAGAGAGACAGAGAGAAAGAGAGAGATGGTTGTTGGAGACATGATCCTATAAATGGTAGTTATCCTCAGATACAGGACTGGCACTCACAGTGGCAGTAGAAAGGAATGGAATTGAAGACCCAGAAATATGTTTGTACTTCTCAGTGTTATCAGTCATGTCTTGAGGAGTGTGTGTGTGTGTGTGCCAGCTCGACTGGAACCCTGCTCATGTCTCGGAACATTTAACCGGGCGTTTAAAAAAACGTTGACATTTAGAGTCTTCCCAGCCTTTTCTCTCTCCTCTCCCCCCCCCACTCTCTCTCTCCCCCCTCTCTCTCTCTCTCTCTCTCTCTCTCTCTCTCTCTCTCTCCTCTCTCTCTCCTCTCTCTCCCCCCACTTTCTCTGTCTCTCTCTTCTCTCTCTCTCTCTCTCTCTCTCTCTCTCTCTCTCTCTCTCTCCAGGTTAACTCTAGCCTTAACTAGAAAGCTGTCTCCTAAGCTCTCATCAAGGGAAGAGAGAACATGTAACAGTTCCTGCAGTGAGAGAGAGAGATAGAGGGAGGGAGGGAGGGAGGGAGGGAGGGAGAGGGAGAGGGAGAGGGAGAGGGAGAGGGAGAGGGAGGGAGGGAGGGAGGGAGGGGAGGGGAGGGAGGGAGGGAGGGAGGGAGGGAGGGAGGAGAGAGAGAGAGAGAGAGAGAGAGAGAGAGAGAGAGAGAGAGAGAGAGAGAGAGAGAGAGAGAGAGAGAGAGAGAGAGAGAGAGAGAGAGAGAGAGAGAGAGAGAGAGAGGGAGAGAGGGAGAGAGGGAGAGAGAGAGACACAAGCATCCAAGCATCCTCTGACTGTCCACGACAGCACGAGCGTCTGCTCGCTCTGACAAGCCACTACTGCACACATTAATGAGCTTTGTTGGTACATGAAGGATTCGAGATAGCCCGGAGTGATATAGATTACAGGCTTAGCGTGTGTGTGTGTGTGTGGGAGCCGTTTATGCCGTCAACAATGAGTCAAATATTAATTTAAAGAAACACCAAGGGGCCTGTCTCTGATGATCAAAGCGTCTCACTCTGAAACAGCTATTGTCACTCAATTTGCTGCACTGCAATTACAGAGAGAATATAGGGCACAACTGGGGATTATATTCCTTCCACTGATGTCTGTGTGTGTGTGTTTTCCTGCGGGAGAGACACAGTGTGTGTGTGTCTGTGTGTGTGTGTGTTTTCCTGTGGGATAGACTGTGTGTGTGTGTGTGTGTTTTCCAGCGGGAGAGACTGTGTGTGTGGGTGTGTGTGTGTGTTTTCCTGCGGGAGAGACCCAGTGTGTGTGTGTGTGTGTGTCTGTGTGTGTGTGTGTTTTCCTGTGGGATAGACTGTGTGTGTGTGTGTGTGTTTTCCAGCGGGAGAGACTGTGTGTGTGTGTGTGTGTGTGTGTGTGTGTGTGTTTTCCAGCGGGAGAGACTGTGTGTGTGTGTGTGTGTGTGCGTCCTGTTTATCATATCACATGGGGAGGTGTACTAGCACTTTGGATGGTGAAGAGAACATTCCATTGATCCCCCAGGCTACATCTCTGCTCTGCTGCAGAGAGACAGGCAGACAGAGAGACAGGCAGACAGAGAGACAGGCAGACAGAGAGACAGACAGACAGAGATACAGGCAGACAGACAGAGACAGGCAGACAGAGAGACAGGCAGAAAGAGAGACAGGCAGACAGAGAGACAGAGGCAGGCAGGCAGGCAGGCAGGCAGGCAGGCAGAGGCAGGCAGGCAGGTAGAGA
>NC_140386.1:9540000-9545000 GCF_054491055.1 Hypomesus nipponensis | reverse complement strand
AAGTCGATCCTCCTGATATGCGCGCGAGCAATAAAATGACGCAACAGGTGACTGGTGGGGTAGCTGTCTATCTGTCTGCCTGTCTGTCTGTCTACCTGCCTGCCTACCTGCCTGTCTGTCTGTCTGTCTGTCTGTCTGTCTGTCTGTCTACCTGCCTGTTTGTCTGTCTGTCTACCTTCCTGACTGTCTACTTGCCTATCTGTCTGTCTACCTGCCTGTATGTCTACCTCCCTGTCTGCCTGTCTGCCTGTCTGTCTGTCTATCTACCTGTCTGTCTGTCTATCTACCTGTCTGTCTGTCTATCTACCTGCCTGTCTGTCTACCTGAGTGGATCTCACCTTCTGCCGTCCGTTATTTGAGCACCGTAATTAGCATAGCAATTACAGCTCTTCTTCAAACAAGCCCCCCTCCCCAACGCAGCAATAAACAGTCATGAATGGGCTCACGCAACATAAACAATCCCACAGAATTAGTTGGGGACGGCGAAGCCACACCAGCAGCTGTATTCTGCTCCAGTACGCCCCAAGCAGTACCCCAGGCTGCACCCCCTGCCAAACACTGCTGCTCCCCGAACCAGGAGCGGGAGGACGTGTGTGTGTGTGTGTGTGTGCTCACAGGTGTGCGTTCACGCGTGTGCAGGATGGAGGAGGATGGCGTCACGCACCAAACCTTCTCTCTCCCTCTGGGCCGCTTGCTAATGCCTTGGAAATAGGCAGATTAGGTATGCAAATGTCAGGCGTCAATTACGCAGTTTTCACCCCCTCCCCCGTCCCCCGCACACACACAGCAATTGCTGGAAATTGCTGGTTCCAGCCCTGGTAACCCTGGTAACCTTTGTACTCAGCTGGTCCGCAGACGTGAAAGTGATCATGAAGAGCGGTCGCTCTGAGCACGTGCAGTGTGGCGTGTAGCGTGGGAGGGAAGCGTGCGGGAGATGCTGGGAGTATGTTTCTTTGTTTGTTAAGGGTGATGTTTCCTTTGGGCGATGGTGATGGCGGTCGATTGTCTGTTTGAGGAGTGACCGAACATGAAATCGAGGTTGACATTCCACAGGTTTTTGCCCTCTCCTTCCGTGCGACAAGGTGTGTGTGTGTGTGTGTGTGTGTGTGTGGAAGCCTGAGGTGAGTGTAGCGAGTGTGTGTGTGTGTGTGTGTAGCGTGAGTAGGGCTGGTGCATGTGTCACTTGGAGGATGTTAGTGGAAGTGAGAAACAAAGATGACATTTCTCTCTCTCTCTCTCTCTCTCCCTCTCTCTCTCTCTCTCTCTCTCCCTCTCTCTCTCTCTCTCTCTCTCTCTCTCTCTCTCTCTGTCTCTCTCTCTCTCTCTTTCTCTCTCTCTCTCTCTCTCTCTCTCTCCCCCTCTCTCTCTCTCTCTCTCTCTCTCTCTCTCTCTCTCTCTGTCTCTCTATCTCTCTCTCTCTCTCTCTCTCTCTCTCTCTCTCTCTCTCTCTCTCTCGTGGTAGTTCTAACTGCCCAATAAAGGTTTCTTTAAAAGTTAAAAGCCTCTCTCTCTCTCTCTCTCAGGTGTGGAGGCACCTGATGTGCGTGAGCTTCCTGACCAGACTCCTGCTGCAGTGCTGAAGCTGGTAGAGGCCATGGAGAAGCTAGGTGAGTTCACAACACACATACACACTCTCTCTTTATAAAATACACATTCACTTAACCCCTCCCTCCCACTGTCTATCTCTGCTGCAGGGCTGGAGTGTGGGGCAGTCTACCACACCCTCCCAACCTCAACAGGACCACCGGACCTGAGAGAGGCCCTGGAGACAGGTACACACACACACGTCACACACCTTGACGGTGACACATGACAGTGGCCTGCATAGGCCATAAGTCTTCCAGCTGTGTGACCCCAACACACACACACACACACACACACACACACACGTAGCAGACTGTGTAGCCTGCTGTTGACACGGGGTGGGGAGGGAGGGAGGGGGACAGAGACTAAGCTTAGGAAAAGTTGTTGGTGAAGTTCAGACTGGCACCACAAGAGAGAGCTCTGAGGCTGCTCTCTGGACAGATTTTGGGCCAGACAAAAATGCGTGACTCCCTCTGGCTGTAGGAGGAGGAGGAGGAGGAGGAGAGTAGAGGGCGGAGTGGGAGGGGCTAGATGACAGCGCAGCACTACAAACAGGAAGTGATTAGGCGTTTGTAAAGGAGTTGAGCTTCTGCTCCCTGCGTTCATTGCCACCCCATCACAGTGGCTGTCCGTGTTCTCTCCAATCACTTGGCTGATACCCAGGAATTGATCCGGATCAATGTAATGGACTCACTCTGCTACAGCCTCAAGTTGCCTTAGCTTGTTTAACACAGGGAACATGCTCATTCATTAGGCACGCACACACACACACACACACTCATCTCCCTGGGTCAAAGAAGCAGGGACATATTCGTGCCCTTACCGCAGAGATCCAACTTGCGCTCACCCTAAAGGGTTTCCACGGAGACGACACGCGTGTGCGAATACTGCTACGACGAGCAGTCTGCGCCTGCAGAACAAACTAAGGCGTGCAGACAGGTTCTGATGCTGTTTGCATGCGGGGGACGTTGTAGAAAGAGGCCTGTACAGAGAGGGAAACGCACATGTGTATATACATGAAGATGTCAAGCTGCACATGAGAGAGACAGGGAGACAGAGGGAGCGATGTAAAGTCAGGAGGATCATTCTGCAACCTGAGAAAGATGGAATAGAGAGAGACGGAGGGGGGGGGGAGAGAGGGAGAGTGGGAGAGAGGGAGGGAGGAAGGAAGAGAGAATTGATCAAAATGGAAGAACAGAGATCCGTCTTTCTTTATTTCTCTCTCTCTCTCCCCCTCCCCCTCCCCCTCCCCCTCCCCTTCCCTCTCTCTCTCTCTCTCTCTCTCTCTCTCTCTCTCTCTCTCTCTCTCTCTCTCTCCTAGCCATCTCTGTCCGTAGAGGGAAGTTCATGTTGTGCAGCACAGGAGGGCATATAGACAGGGGGGGGGTGTTTAGTAGCTGGAGGGTGAGAGAAGACAGAGGGGGGGTGGGGGGTGGGGGGTGGGGGGTGATGTGAATCCTGTACAACTTCTTTCCCAGCCAGGGTGCCAGTGCTCAGCTGTCTGCAGATCAGGGATCTGTGGTTATGTAACAGGGAGTTGGTCCACAGCTCGGAAACTCTCTCTCCAGTTCACATCCCCCACGGTCTCTGGCATGGTGGCTCTGAGGTGTGTATGTGGTGTGTACGTGGTGTGTGTGTGTATGTGGTGTGTGTGTGTGCCTCCCCAGGCAGAGTGAGTCGTTCCGCTGAAAGCCTGGTCCAGAACATTACCTCATCGAGCGGACCGCCGATTGGTGAGGGCGTTGCCATGGTGATCGCTGGTCTTTTTTTAAGCGGTTGGGCGAGCGATGCCCACTCTGCTGCTCGCTGTGTCTGCGCTAGCAACACGCGCGTGGTCTGTGATTACACGCATGCTGTCCTGGCACAGAGAGAGAGAACACTGTTTTGGAGAGCATGACTCACACACACACACACACACACACACACGCTAACTGTAAATTGTGGGTAAACGCAAATACACCCTCACACAAACACACTTACACACTCACCATTTCACACACGCACACACACACGTACACACCACATTGCAGACCAACCAGGTTGTGATGCACACAGCCCCTCTGTCCTGACAAACAGACACGGTCGTAGATAACCCTAACCCTAGAAAGAGAGAGAGACTGAGACACAGAGAGAGAGAGAGAGAGAGAGAGAGATACCCTAACCCTAGGATACATCCACACTGTTGTCAGGTTCCCTATTTCCAGCTGATGGCCTGATAACCCGTCTGAAGCACAAAAGAAACCCAAGAGATGATGTCATGCGATGTTGTGTAAGCATTCTGCAGACGCTTTTATTCAGAGTTTCACAGCGAGAGGGAGGTTCTATCACGGGGCTACATCCTTCCCTTGATTGATCTCTCCTCCTGGTTCTGGAGACAGAGAGACTGCAGATAGAGGAGAGAAGGAGAGAAGGAGAGAAGGAGAGGAGACAGAGATGAGGGAGGGAAGCCTCGTGCATTTACATTTGAAACTACAGCTCCTCCAGAGGAAAAACGAAACATTAAAAACACAAAAAAAACGAAACACGGGGTTCGGGGTGGTATTACCCAGGTGCCCCGTGTAAAGCTCAGAGTGATGTCGAGCGCAACAGCATGGGCTCCTCAGCTGACTGCTAAACGTTGCCCTCTGATAGGTTATCAACGAGGGCGCACGGCACCTGATGACATCACTCCCGGCCAATGGGAAGCTTTAGTCTGCGTTTTTTTTTTCTTTTTTTTTTTGTTGCTGAAGTCAGCGGGTCTTGTGACAGAGCAAGAGAGGGAGGGGGGGGGGGTGGTGATGAATGAGTGATTGTAAAAGAGAGAGAGAGATAGAGAGAAGGATGGGGTGGTGATGGTGTGTAAACTAGGTAGATATCTTGTGTCAGGATGATACTGGCTGTTGTCACTGGGCTGGTTCTCTCTCGCTGTCTCTCTCTCGCTGTCTCTCTCCCGCTGTCTCTCTCTCTCTCTGTCTCTCTCTCGCTGTCTCTCTCTGTCAAATATTGAAACATTTAACAAGGAGTCTAACAATAATAATATGGGAAAATAACAGTAGCATAGTAAGTTGAACAATAACACATAGATGCATGTTAATATATAGAAAGGTTTTAACAGTCATACAGGGTTGGTTTACTGTCCCTCAGGTTGTGACATTGAGAGACATATCTAGAGGCAAGGCTTGCAGTAGGCCCTTCGCCCAGAGATATCCTTAATCTCTCTCTCTCTCTCTCTCTCTCTCTCTCTCTCTCTCTCTCTCTCTCTCTCTCTCTCTCTCTCTCTCTCTCTCTCTCTCTCTCTCCCTCTCTCCCTCTCCCTCTCTCTCTGTGTCTCAGTATCTCTATCTCTCTGGCTCTCTCTCTCTCTCTCTCTCTCTCTCTCTCTCTCTCTCTCTCTCTCTCTCTGTGTGTCTCAGTCTCTCTCTCTCTTTCTCTCTCTA